>NW_009613496.1:110696-114228 GCF_000690535.1 Cariama cristata
AGCAGCCCAGGGCTGAAAGGTGCCAGGAGCTCAGGGAACCGCAGGAAAGCAGGAAAGTAATAAGAGGCATGGGGAAAAAGGAGAAAGGGTCAGAGGAGGAAGGCAGTGAGATGAAAAATCAGAGCACAAGAGCAAAGGGAAAGCTGAGCGAGTGCAGCAGAGGGAAGCTGGAGGCAGACTGGCCCCTGAGCTGATGGAAAGAAGCGGAAAAAAGCAGGGCGAGCCCCGGCACTGCTGGCCCTGGCCCAGGCGGCTGCGGTCTCCCCGCTGCTGGGCAGTGCTGCCTGGGCGAGAGCCGGCACTGCGCCCTTTTACTGCATTAGGGCTCACTTCTGCCATCATTTTGGCAAGGGGGTTTTGGCGGCCTGTTTGGATGTGCCCAGTCTGAACCGTCTTGTCATTGCTGGGATTTCCTTGTTTGTTCATTTAGGCAGCGACGAAAGCTTTGATCTGTTTACTGGTTTATTAACAAAAGGTAGCAATATAAAAATTCAACTTGCAAAGGAACAAATTGCACATCACTTACAAGGGACAACCCACCCCGTACAACAACTGGATGGCAGAAAAGGGCACATTTTCACTGTTTTCTAGGTAGCAAAACATGGAAATGGCATCAGCATGCTCCAGCGATTCCAGACTGTAAAATGAGCCCGAACTGAGTCAAATGGCACGTAGGCTGTGACACACTCCCGAGCGCCGAGCACCCCTGCTTCTGAAACTAATGCAAGGCTGGCACCGAGGACCTGAAATAACTGAGTTCGCTGAAAGGCAGTTCACAAGCAGATAAGTTCAAACCAAGGTTAGAAAAAGACTTAACAAATACACAGGCTCAAAAATTCCTCAATTTCAAGCTTCCAGTGGTATTTTTAATATTCTGCATTTTGAATATCAGTCGTTTAGCCCAGCTGCCCACAAATCTACTTCATTTTTTATTGTTATTATAGTATCATGGCGCATGTGCCGGGACCAGCAAGGCAATGGTTGTTAGAGAGTTTACAAACACAACTGTAAGGATTTAATCACTGTACTGTAATAATTCTGCAATAACCTTACTGATGACTGTACTGACAATACATGCACTTGACTACCAGAGGGAGCAATGGACTCCTCACGTATAGAAATGTTGTATCACAAGTGTAGAGACCTTTCGGTCCTTGGCTTACCCTGCACACAGCAGCGATGTGAGAATACTCAGACTTTATTGATTTTGGCTGTCAAGTGCTGATACTGCCATGCTGACAACCAGGCTTCTCAGGACTGCAGAGATCTTTGATTCTGAACCATACCACAAACTAACAAACAGACCTTCAGCAAGCCACTTAAAAACCTGTCTGTCTCAGATTTCAATACACAGGAAACCCCCTCCTGTCTAAGCAAGAGGATACCAGCATATCTTTAACCTCTGTGAGGCATTCATACGTTACAAGACAAATTGTACTCATCAGAGCTGTGCCTCCATGACAGAAAAACAAATCTTTTTTTGAGACAGTGACCATGATTTGGGCATCTGCAATTCAGCTGCCTAAATGAAGCAAACATAATCCTATGAGTCCTAAGTACCTGCAGCACCTTTTTGCTACATGTGACCAGAACCGGGCTGGGAATCGAAGTCAGTGTGAGCATATTAAGGAAACACTCGAAGGGAAGGAATGTCCACTGGCCAAAAAAGTAAAAAAAAAAAAAAAGGTAGATGATTCCGCCCCATATTGGTCATTTCAAAGGAATGTAGCACACCTTTCATTTAGTTTTGCAGTTTATTACTATTTACTCATAACGTTGCTCTTGATATTCCCTAGAACAAAGACAGTAATCCCTGTGTGAGAGACACCTCTGCACACAAACCACAGTCTTATGTCAAACTTGGCCTTTCATCTTCAGAGTGAACAGGCAGATCTGAGGTCTAGTCTACGCTCCTATGTTATGCAAGCAAAAGGCACAAATTTGCTGAAAATGGGTACACTTCAGGCTTTCCACTGCTTAAGTAAATCCACCTCTATGAGCAACACAAACTGCCTGCCTGTACTCCAGCAGCCCAGCAATGTCAGCAGCTGGGACTGGAAAGTTTGGTCAGCAAATCTAAGGTTTCCACAGAATCAAAGTACCCTTGGGAAGAGTTCTCGGGAGAATTACAGCATAGCTGTGTTTTATCCACGCATGATTCAGGTAATACATTGTCTGTAAAAGCACTTCAATTTGTGTAGCCTGTAACACACCGATGAATCAACAGATCAGTGAGGGTGACCTGCTTAGTTCTGTGGTCACAGAAACAACCAGAGATTGCAGATCTTGAAGATGATTCTGAGTACTCTAACACCCATATAATTTAGGTCTGCCTCTAATGAAGGCAGCTACAGCATAAAGCTAATGCAGACTCTTAGCTTTCCAGTTTCCTAGAAATTCCCTTGTCTAAATGGCATTTGGAAGAAAAAATCCAGACGCGTACCTCTCTCTGCCAAATCCTCCAAGTCATGAACCATTTTAAAGCCTTGGTTCAGCAAATAACCTAAATGTGGGCTTAACCTTAACTTACAAG
Organism: Cariama cristata; assembly: GCF_000690535.1. Classification (NCBI taxonomy): domain Eukaryota; kingdom Metazoa; phylum Chordata; class Aves; order Cariamiformes; family Cariamidae; genus Cariama; species Cariama cristata. The sequence continues at coordinate 113,230 of NW_009613496.1, forward strand.
TAGTCCCAGTTTAAGTCAGTTTACTCAGGTACCTAGTCATTTTTTGGATCAGGTTCTAAAGACTCTGTTATATTCAGATAACCACTGGTATCTCCCTCAAGCACTCCAGTTCTAGGTTTTACTAAACTAACATAAAAATACAGCATTGCTTAAAACCAGGACTTTAGAACTCTTGCTTTAGACTGTGCTTTTTCATATTGAGAGGGCTTTCATTTAGTTTAGCATGAGAATCTTCATTTTCATTAATAGTTCACATTGGGAAGCTTTATTTCTCTTTTCAAATCACAAGATCAACAATAATATCTCAAGATACTGAATCACTTCCACCATTTACTGTATCTAAGTGAAACTGAAATCCGAGCGAGACAATTCTTATGAGACATACAGGTATGACCAGAGGCAAAAATTCCGAGAATCTAGTGTAAAACGTTGTTCTTGTGCGATTCCAGGCTTTGCAGACTTTTATTGTCAATGGAAGTCTTTTGATTTCAATGCAGTCACTCCTGATTTACCCCAGGGGCAGTAAGACAGAAGCTGGAGACACAGCGGTACAGTGTTGTTTCCTTAGGAGCTCCAGTGTAACTGCATTGAAGTCAACTGTCCACTCTGCTTTTTGACTTTGCAAGATATCTGCTACTGTAAAGAAATCTCTCCTTCCTTTCCCAGATTCTGAATTTTCTCTTCCCAAAGTAATTAGGTTAGAAAATGAAATAATATTTTTGCTATTTGTAAGTAAGTATTAAGAGAAGTACTTTGAAAGGGAGGATGTGTTCAAAAAATAATGTCCAGTTCCATTGCTTGACTTTTTTCCTTGCTAGAATTTAATGAATTCTTCATTTGCTATTATAAACTAAATATTTCCTTTGAGTCCAATTAGCATAGCTGAAAGAAAAAGCAAAGCAAGGCACTGTTCAGCGTGCATCAATGTAATGGGAAATCAGTTCTTTTATTCTAGCTTTAATAACTGCAGCTTGATTAGAGAGAAAGAAAAAGCTGGGG
>NW_009613496.1:114329-115470 GCF_000690535.1 Cariama cristata
ACCTTGTTGTAAACAGAATGTGTAATCAGGGAAGACAAAAACAGACACAGAAAACAAATGAAATATCACACCTTATCCAAACCAGCACAAAATTTCACTGATGAGCTTTAGAAGTCTTAAAATTTTGTGTTCTTTGGTCTCTTTAAAGAACACAGAAAAGCATATAATTAATATAATAAAGTAAAATATAACATAATAAAATAATAAATAATAAAGAGCAGCTCCTTTAGAACAATGAGACCAGTCGTGTTATAATTAGATAAGAGGATTTATATTCACAGCTATAAACATGAAAGTGGACCATGAGACCGGATAAAGGCAAGGTTTTAATTCTTAAAAATTAATTACATGGCATTATTGTTATCAGTACACAGGATGCATTAATTATACAATTAATAATAAGATGAAAGGGAATTTTTTTTGCAACTTTAAATCACTTGGGGACATTTGGTTTTATACAAGAATTGTCCTTCAGGCATTTCTATAATCTTGTTACTATGCAAAGTCAAGACCTTAAACCTGTTAGTGGAAGTAGTGGATGGAATGAATGTCTCTTAATTTAGACTTTGTACTTACACATATTGCAGCACATTTTAGATACCCCCTCTAATTGGGGTCTATGGTGTAACAGATTTATTACAACTTCTCGTAAAATAAACTAAAGACTGATGATATTGGAAGCAAAGTACATCCAATATACAATCAGGTAAAGGCAGCTTCTATGACAGAAAGCCTACATGATCTCTTGTACAAAGCTATCACCTAACAACAATATTGCACTTAGACTTCCAAATGAAGTTTTCAATTTCTTCAGAGAGGCAGAGCCGGGCTTTGTGCTCAGCAGAGTAGGAATGTATTCCAATAACTGAAGTATCAGATCTCCATTCAGTGATTAATCTCACAGCTCCTAGCACATACCTTCAAATCATAGAATAGTTTGGCTGGAAGGGAGCTTAAAGACCATCCAGTTCCAACCCTCCTGCCATGGGCAGGGACACCTTCCACCACACCAGGGTCCTCAAAGCCCCAAAAAAAAAGTTAAATGTTTCGAGGAGGGGGCCAGCCACAATTCCTCTGGGCAGCCAGTTCCAGTGCCTCACCATCCTCACCGCGAAGAATTTCTTCCTAATACCTAATTTAA
>NW_009613497.1:0-925 GCF_000690535.1 Cariama cristata
CTTGTGTTTCCTTTTTGTTAGTCGGTGGGCACATTGCTGCTATTTTGTTAATCATCTCTATCAGGATCTGGCGACACCCATCTTGCCATTTGATTCCTAAAAACTGGATCTCTCGTGCAGGTCCCTTGACTTTACCTCTTTTGATGGCAAAGCCAGCTTTCAGAAGAATTTGGATTATTTTCTCACATTTCTTAAAAACTTCTGCTGCCGTGTCACCCCACACAATGATATCATCGATGTACTGCAGATGTTTGGGGGCTCCACCCTTTTCCAGTGCAGTCTGGATCAGTCCATGGCAGATGGTCAGGCTGTGTTTCCACCCCTGGGGCAATCGGGTCCAGGTGTACTGGATGCCCCTCCAGGTGAAGGCAAACTGTGGCCTGCACTCTGATGCCACGGGAATAGAGAAGAATGCATTAGCAATGTCAATGGTGGCGTACCACTTGCCTGCCTTCCACCACTTGGCTGCCTTCAACGACAGTTCATAGTGGAGCTCTAACATCTCTGGCATGGCAGCACTCAGGGGTGGTGTAATTTCATTTAGGCCATGATAGTCCACTGTCAGTCTCCATGCCCTGTTAGACTTTTGCACTGGCCATATAGGACTGTTAAATGGTGAGCAAGTCTTACTAATCACACACTGGTTTTCTAATTGTCGGATCAGTTTGTGAATGGGGATCAGGGAATCTCGGTTGGTGTGGTACTGTCGTCAGTGTACCGTTTTGGTAGCAATTGGCACCTGCTGGTCTTCAACCCTTAGCAGCCCCACAACAGAGGGCTCCTCTGAGTGGCCAGGCAAGGTAGACAGCTGTTCAATATCATCAGTCTCTACAGCTGCTACACCGAAGGCCCACCAATACCCTTTTGGGTCCATGAAATACCCACTTTTCCAATAGTCTATACCAAGAATGCACGGGGCTTCTGG
>NW_009613497.1:1330-1532 GCF_000690535.1 Cariama cristata
CTTTGCTTTAGGTCAGCAGTGGGTTTACCATCCCACTTCCCTGTATCTTCTCCATGATCACGCAGGAAGAACCACAAGGTACCTCGGGTTGTGTACCATTTCTCTTGGCTCCGTCTCGTAGGAGGGCATCTTCTCTTAATCATTGCAATGTGGGCTTGTGCAGGTGGGGAGTAGAGTATATTCCCCATCTTGGACACCTCAT
>NW_009613498.1:0-28246 GCF_000690535.1 Cariama cristata
AATGCCATGGTATTCAGTGCGCATAAAACACTGAACTGCTGCTGCCCTGAAATAACGCGAGGATTAAGACGGGTATTTTTGTTTTAGCTAAAAAATATGCCCAAGTGTCCTTTGACAGTCAAGAAAGCAAAGTTAAATGTTGGACTTACTGGAAAAAGAACAGAAAGCAAAACAGAAAGCGTAGTGGCAGTCAGATGTGTATATGGTGTCGTTTCGGTCACTCAACTGAAAGGGAGTTATTGAAGACCTGTTGAAGGCAGAGAGCAATGGCAACAAAGATGATCAAAAGCGTGGAAAGGCTTACAAGGAATGACAGCAGACGCTGACACCCTTGAGTCTGGAAAAGTGAAAACTGAATGCTGTATGACAGAGAAGCATAAAATCCTGAATACAAGAGTTAGGGAGCGCAGACTGAACCTAGAAGATAAGGTACCAGGGTCAAAATAAACGAGAGAGAGTCATTCCTCCCACATCTGTAGTTACTTTGCAGAGCTCCTTGCCTTGAAAGGTGCTGTCCAGGTTGGACTTCAGGAAGTGCCTCGACGGTGTCGTGAAGGGAAAACCTATCACGGGCCCGTAACTGTGAGAATACCACCTCAGCTTCTGGAAGTCCTATTAGCAAGTTGCTGGAGACGATTCCTAGGTGGAACCCCTATGTGCTTTTCTGTTCTCACTCTCTTCCCTGGGCTTGTGCTGTAGGTGCCCGGCAAAGAGACAGCGTGGCTCGGCACAGCTCTCCTCTGAGCTGCTGTGGCTCTTCCTGCATTTAGGTTTTAATAGAGCAGTTGATGCAAATGAATGTAGTCTATACAAGTTTGGAATCTTCACCAAGCGTCTTCAAGCTATAGCTTAAATTTGTCTTTTGTGTCATAGGGCAATGAACATGTTGCTAGCAGTAGAATCTAGAAGATGATTGTAATTTGAAAAATGAGAGGATTTGTTCAGTAGAAGACTGGGATTAAAGCAAGGAGCGATTCAATACAGTAACTCAAAGCTTGGTGCCTGTACAGTATGATTGGTGGGAAAGCTGTTACAGTGGTTAGAAATTCATTTGGGAACAAGGGCTGAGCGTTGTGAAGTAGCACAAGATAAAAAGTACAGTAATGAAATGATGAAGTGAAATGATGAAGGACTTCTTTTGATAACACTGGGACATATTTGGTGGTGGTAGAACGCCGTCTCACCAGGGATGCCTCTGGCTGCTTCTCTGTTTGAATGACTTGATATCATGCCTGGTTTCAAAGTAACATAAATTTTCTGTTGATACTTAATTGACAGAGGTACAAATAGAATGTAACAGGGAGAGCTGTTTAAAATTATTTGTATAATCTGAACTCTTGGGCCAAGTTTCTGAGGGTCTGTGTAGGAAGATTTAATCATCCTAAATCTGGTAATATGAGAGAGAATGCCACAGATTTAAAAAAAAAATCCCACTTGGGATAATAGCTGAAAAACACAGCTAAAGCTATCTGCGCCGTGCTCTTTCTTCTAGCAAGGATAAACCAAACCATACCTTTGAGCTGTATACTGCAAGAGAAGGCAATAAATGATGGAACATTATCCTGACAGTGTAAAACACATTCTGTAAGACCACACTTGGACTCCTGCGGATTGGGCCCGTGCGTTTCAGAAGAGCATTACCATATTACAGTGGTACAGCAAAGCACAGATGCCTTGATCCAAGTTTTGGGGAGTGCTGGCTATGAAAAGTCTCAGCCACAGCTGTCTGAAATCTTTTTAAAGCACCTTGCAGTGGGGTCAAACAGAAAAGAAGCTGCTGAAAAGTGACAAGTGGATTGATGAGAATGAGTAGCCTCGCTACTCGGAGAAAGCCATGTGGAGATGACAAGTATTGGGATAAGATGAGGAGAAGAAACTCTGCCTGTGTGTTTTGGGCACAAAAACCAGTAACAGTGAGGGTGAGGAGATGAGCTGGAGTCAGAGAGTGAAATACATACATATAATCAGCTTGGGAGGCGAAACTGTGTTATTGAAACATCTTCACGCATGAAACTAAAGACTAATAGAAGATGGGGGTTAATGTGCTGTGTGGTAGGTGATTTGTACTGCTTGACTGTTTAAGGACACGTCTTTACCGACTTTATGAAATCTTTTTCGTGCTTGTCAGTTCTAACGTGCCTGTATCCCACTTCTGATCTTTGGCCCTTTCAGCACTTTCTGTGATGAGAGAAAGACCTATGGTTGCTGTAGGGGAGGTCGATGAGTATGTGGTGAGTACTTTAGCCAGAAAGATTCACTTTTTGTCAACCGACGTATAGCCTGAGTGTTACCTCATTGGGATACTTGGCTAGAGACCAAATACAACTAATGTAGTACTGGAGTATTGGCAGAGAACACGACAAATCTATGCATCGAAATACTCCACCGCTTAAGCAGCTCTGCATTTAATTAAACCTAGCCACTTACAAACAGGGTAAGGGTTATAAAAAATGCAAAAAAGAAAAGAGTTAGTCTGCTTTCGTAAGCTCTCACAGGAAGGTACAGAGCAGCAAAATATAATTTTCCCAAATTATTCAACAGCACATCAGTATTCCTTGTTTTCTTTGAATAATCTGAACTTTTATGATTACAACATAACTATCTAGTTTTTAAAGTGACTTTAATACATAAGCACAAAGAAAAAAGCTTTCTGAATAGTAGTAAAATATATCTTTTTATATAAAACAAAGATTGAACTAAATGTTAGATTTGCTTACAGGAAAAGTTAAGTTATGCGATCTAGGTTTAAATTTTAGATACCACTGCTATGAATGTTTAAATAGATGCTGCTTGCACAGTACTGCTCTTCAGTCCTCTGGCTGGGGCTTTCCACATCTTCTGTTGCGCTGGCAACTTGCTGTGGAGGAGCTGCCTGGGAAAATTTAAATTTCAGCTGATTGAAATAATAGCTATATTCTTGGCAGAACTGTTAAACAGGATTTATAGAGAATAAGGCATTACTTGACAGAATGAAAAAGAAAAGGGAAAAAAAAAGATTTGGGGTGGAGAATAGCTCCATTCATGGGCTGTATCAGTAACATGCAGAACATCTATTCTGTACAGGTAAGAGCAGAATAATTTTCTGGAGAAATATCTGTATCAATAGCTACAAAACTGTTTCTTATTACTTGGCCCTGGACTTTTTGTAAGTTCAGTGATATTGTAAAGGCAGAATCTTTTGCCTTTGCACATTTCAGATATTTTAATTAATTTCTAAATAATTATTTAATGATACTGAGGTTTGGCTCTTGTGGATGGTGCTGATCATTTTGAATAAGGTACAAGATGGTTCTGTTTTTCAATATTGTCTTTGACTAATACTTCATTTAAATTCTCAGTCAATGAAGATCTGATATTATTTTAGCTATTCCCCTTAATTGCCTTTGTGTTGTAATTTGACTTTAATTTTATAACTTTCATTTAAAAAAAAAAAAACAACACCTCTATCTCAATATTTTTTTAATTTTCAAATGTGAAGTTTCTAAGTTACTGCTTTCAGTCATTGAGATCTTTATAATGGTTAGAACTTCTTATCCTGGTATAGCATTTCGGATAATTATGAAAAATGAGATGTGATTGTTGTTACCTTGTTCCTAAATGGCCTTCTGCCAGCACCACAGTTGGCAATCATCACGCTGATGGGAACAGCTGGGAGGCAAAGATTTAAACAGACGTGGAGAACAAACTCTTGTTGAGTTGGACTAAATTGACACCTTGAGAGGACATAGCAAATTGGGATTGGAAATTCCAAATCTTAGCAAGTTGCCCTCTTTAGCACATGCTTCCATTGAGTCTTGGGTTTTATACCATAAGACTTAGAACCATGAAATACCTTTTGCTATGTTCACACAGTGACGAGTGTAAGGGGGCCTACTCTTCTCGCTTAGTCATATACTTCATTGGCTCTTCTGCCCTGCAAGGTGTCACTGGTTACCTATAGATCCAAATGATCAGTCTGGGGATGGAGATGAATGATTGTGACTGGGTGAGACAGGAGAAGTTACCTTTACTCCATCGATTTGTACTCATCAACAACTGCAACGTGTTCTAGTCAATGGTCAACATAGTTCTAGTCAACGCGTTCTAGTCAACAGGTCAACATAGACGTGTTGGACCACATAATGCGGTATTAGATGCAACTTTTAAAACGACATGCAGTTGTTCCTCTTATCCAATTTCTATGGGCATAAGCAGGAGAACTGTGGCTGAATAGAAATGAAAACACATTGTGAGCCTGGACTAAATTAGAAATGGGAGACCTCAAGAACGAAAGGATCTTCTCTATAAAACCAGCCACTGACAGCAGGCTTTGAAAAGAAACTTTTAATCCAACACATTGTGAGCCTGGACACAGGCAGAAATGGGACACAATTAGAAATGGGAGACCTCAAGAACGAAAGGATCTTCTCTATAAAACCAGCCACTGACAGCAGGCTTTGAAAAGAAACTTTTAATCCATATTTGTTTCTTATTTGTGTTCATGCATTGTCTGTTAAAAAACATTAACTCCATCCTAAGAGGAAACATCCTGCAAACACGCAAAGGTTTCTTACGCTCTTTCATTTACTAAGCTTTTGGCCTAAATGCATTATTTTTACTATCTCTATAATATTCTCGAATGCAAATGCTAGACTGAAGAGTCTGGACTTTCAAAAGTTTATCAATACTGCTAGTACAGTCCGCTAAAACCATTGTATATAGTCTGAAAGCAGGTTTTCTTCCCTGTATTGCACATCTACTGACCGCTTACCTTCTAAGAACGAAGCCATCTGTTTTTGTATAAATGTAACGGTGTTAGTGATGAATATTGTTTCTATCAGATATTCAGAAGAAATAAAAACTATGCTCCCTATTTCTGAAGAGAAACTGGAACTCCACTAAACACGTGTAAAAACAGATACAGAAAAATGCAAGGTTGCCTCCGTAGCTGAAGCCAGTTGCTTACAGAAATAACCGAAGGACAAACATATACATGTATGTATATATGCTACTGCTGTGCTTAATGTAATAAAAGGGAACAACTTTACGTGGAAATTTGTTAGAAACAACCCTCAATTTAAATTCTTGCAGGTGGCATGGATACAGTTTGAAGGCATCATACGGGAGGTTCTGAATATACTAACTGTCAAAAGATACAAGAAAATCCAAAAGGAATCTTCTCTGGCTAGAAGCAAGGAATGGATAGTTGCTAGAAATACAAGAGGTCTTCAGAAAGCTGAGGCTGTATCCAGGTGAAGAAAATAGGAAAGATCAATGTCTGGCAGATTAAACAGTAAGGCATGCCAAGGAAGAATTGGAAGAACAATTTGAAGAAGGCATGAGAACTAATAAATTCTTTTGCAAGCCCACCAGGTGGAAAAAGTTGGCCACAGAGCTTCTAAGTTGAGTAATAGAAGCATAAAAGGAATAGTCAGAGGAAATAAGGCCAGAATAGGAAACCGGAATGAATATTTTGCATCTGTATCGCTACGCAGAAGTTTGAGCAGGTTGCCAAGCTCTTTTTTGAAGATGAGTCCTTCCTTGCAGCCGTATTGCAGTTCCTTGGAGCTGTGGTCAAGTCTGTGGACAAAGAAATGTGGCTGAATTTCAAAAAGCATTGGGTGTGGTTCCTAACCAAAGGCTCCAAGAGAAACTGAACTGCTAGGAAATAAAAGGGAAGGTCTTCCCATCGATGAATGATGGATAAATGATAGGAATTTGGCAGCTGTTGTCTTTCTCAAATACCTTCTGGAAAATCAGCTTAATCTCCTTGTCTAAGTACATGTTGATAGCTCTGCTTGGAAGAACTGCTAAGCAGCACCAATTTTCATCTTCAAACTGCCTTTTAGCTGAATCACGCTCATTTTGCTTTCTGGATAATGCTGTTTCTGAATTCTCCCTCCTTATTTGGGTTTGCATACTTAGCAATAGCTTGCCTGCAAGCTGTTTGTAAATCCAGAAGCATTGGGTATTTTTACTGCACATGAATATGTTAATAATCTAGCACCAGGCAACTTGCTTGCTAGTTGCTCTTATTATGACTCTGCCACTGTTCGTTCTTAAATACGTACTGCGAAATGTTTTAAAAAAAATTGTGTGTCAACTGCTGCATGGATGGAAAAAAATGCAGAACTTTTTATTTACTTACACTGTAGCATCTGCTTTAGGATATGTTCCTGGGAAGCATTTTGAAAACCAGAATGATAGGCAGGGTGCATTAATGTACAACGCAGCTTCTATTTTTAAAACATTGTGAAAATTTGGGGCTTTTTTTTTTTTTAAATGAAGTTACACTTTATACTAACTTTTGCATCGCTTTTATATGCGCATATGTGCAAAGACCCATATCCATCCTTAAACTCTCCATGCGGCTTGAAAACATTTGTCAGGTCTAGGACAAGACAGTGTTTAAGCGTGAAAGCTAGCATCAAGAGTCAGGCTTTTTCATGGATACCATAAATCACAATAAACACATTTTATCATAATAAATGTATTACTTAGCATTCAACTCCAAATCTTCTGTTTCAGTAGGAAATGGTAATGTTTTGACCTGGAGGTCTGACAGCATTAGACTGACTCGGTTGTTCGCCTTACCTATTAACACATGATGGAGTACCCTGTGCCTCACACTCCGTGTACCTCAAAGCCCGGTGCCAATTATTTTCACTGGCAAGCTGTCACCTGGCAGGGTGACTCTACTTTTGCAATTTTCCCTGAAGTATATGAAACTAAATGATGCACAAACAAGGCAGGACGTGTTTTATTTAGAACGATTGGTTTGGGTGTTCCCTTATGAAAATGGTTCGCAGGGGAAGTGTACTGTAGGTACTACATATTTAAACAGGCAAAAGAAAGCCTGACAAGATGGAATAAGCAAGTGTTTGAGTCAATTCGCTGTATGTTACCAGTTTCTTGTGTTGCCTGATTTCACGACGTTTCCTTTCTGTATTTGCTTGCTCCTCTTTTCTACCTTACAGCTGTTCCTTGTCACCTCTTCAGTTTTGCGTGTAGCAAAAAAAAGCATATTGCAAACAATTTGGATTTAACCCACTGGCAGCAGACATTGTCTCCCAGAAATAACTAATATGCGTCATGGAAATTTTCTGCTTTTAACTCAGTTCATTACAAAAGCTCAGTCTTTTTTCATGACCAATATGTGGTCATGTGCCATGTGAACCTCCAGTGATATTTGCTTTTATAAATATCTGTAAATGTATTTAGCAATGCTCTAACATTTGCCATTTTAAGGTAGCTGGTGGTGTTTGGATAAAAGGGTCTGGAAGCAACTTGATTTACCAAGACCGCAGTCATCTTCACGCTCGCACGTTAGCATTAGCTGCTTCTCATTTTAATGTTGTAGGCTACAACAGCATACCAGGCGAATGCACAGACATCTCGCGGTTCTCATGCCTGTTCTGAATTTCCCAGGTGATTGCTGAAGATAATTTTCTCCCGCCCACTTAATTACAGCGAGTTTCATTTTCACCATTGAAAAAGAGGGATGATACATGTCTCCATCTCAGTGGAATGGTATTAACTTTTGATGTGTGTTTTGAGGCCACAGACGTGGATGTCATTTGTAAGCTAGAATGTAGATAATGTCAAGGTTTCATTAATAGAAATGTAACCGTTACCGTAAGTAATGTATGCTAGAGGTTAACAAATGATGGCAGCTATTTGTTAGCATATAGATTTGCAAGAGCCTCCATTAGGGGTCTGTATGGTCATAAATTGAGACAACGAGGATCCTGCTGGATCTGAGGAGAATAAAAGACCCACGCAGTTCACCATGAGGACAGTTAGGCACTGGACGTCCATCCTCGGAAGATTTCAGGATTGCTTGGAAGGAGGCCTGGGCTCCCGGTGTGGATGGGGACCCTGCCCTGAGCAGGGGCTTTGGAGTACAGACTTCTGAGGTCCCTGAAAGGCATCTGTGAGTCTGTGGCAGAAAGGAGAACGTATCAGGCACACTAATTTATGGTATCTTGCTTTGCTGACCACAAGAATTAGTCTTTCTCTGAGCAGTAAGTTTCTTTGCATTAGCTACTATTGCAGCAAGCCTCATCATGGTAGTCACACACTTGCTTTTCTTACCTTTGTTCAGGAAAAAACCCATAACACATAAGATGCAGTTAACACATAAAATGCAGTAAACTAAGCTTTAGCGTTTGCTCTCCAATATACCGGGGGAAAAAAAAGAAAAAAGGAAAAGCTTTTTTTTCCTCTTTTTTTTCCTCAAGGACTGAAAATGCAACCGGTACTGTTTCAGGAAGCTTGATAAGGAGGTAAAAGCAGGAATTAATAAAATGTTCTTTTGGTATTTTTCTTTTCATCCCAGCATACAGTATTTCAATCGCCTACGTTTTCTGGATTGTGAGAAAAGGAGAAAACGGTTGGCAGTGAATGCTGATATTAAAGATAGCATAAAAGTAGAAATTCTTTTCAGTGTCTAGAAGTGTAAAACTGAGAAAGTAACGCGCAGGGGCGTTCACATAGAACAGTCCACGTTGAAAACTCGCCAACACCTGCACTAAGCACATAGTGCTAATGAAGACATCCTGGTAGGTGTTCAGAGTTTCTTTGCTGTTGTTGAAGAACCACAGAGCTTGAAGTTGAAGAACTTCCTCCAGAAGTGAGGCAACGTTAATATTTGTAAAGCAGCTTTCTGGTAAGGGAATTTGGACAGTTGTCTGCCTGGAAGTTTGGCTATGCTCTGCAGGGATTTTTCTTTTTTTTTTTTTTTCCCCCCTCTTTGTTTAGTTGTGTTTCAAACCTCCCTTTCCAGAGACCTCACTCGCATCAGCTCAACACCAGCATACTGCAGTATATTTTACTGTAGGCCTGCTTCGGATGAAGTTTTTTTAGATACAGAACTAATCCGTCACATTGTGAAAGGGAGTTTGATGTTGGGAGCTGGACGCTGGGGCTCTGTGATTTTTCTGTGGTGGCTTTGTGCTTTCTGGATGAATCTCAAGGCTGCGTTTCCTTAAAATGAGACAAGTGGATTAGAGAAACATAACATAGACTTCTTCTTTTTCTGGCAATTCATTGAGATAATCAAGAAAAAGTTTATTTGCCTTAAATGAGAAGGGCTACCGAAATTGTGTTTTGTAATATTTCTTAAATCACGGAAGTGTTTTTTCTGCAAACAGAACCTGATTTATTAATTTTCTTGACACACTATGAAGTTTATTATTTTTCCTAGATATCAGAGGGAAAAGTTCTTTGCAAATCAGAGTTGGGTAGATGGAGACTTCCTTTAAAAGAGTACCTTACCTGTCATGGAGAGAAATGTGTGAGCCAAGCACATTTTTGTAGTTTGTCTTTTGTAGTTTGTCTTCCAAGTTTTCCCATTTTGATTTATACGTAAAGCAACTTCAGCTACAAAAATACCCTCGATAACCAATGAACACGAATAAATGCTACTAAATATCCAAGGCAATTAAATCTATTTACCCACCATGCATGTTGTGGTACTTCTCACAGTCATAGGTAAACAAGTTTATTCGTGAAAATACTGAGTTGCTATCACTGAAAGCACTACAGCAAAAAGGACTGTAATTGTTTTAGTAACAAGTGAGAAACAAGTTTCTCGTATTATAAATACATTTGTAGTTTATTATAGATAACAATAAACCCTTAGCATTTAAACTGTGTTATTGAGGACCGCACATGAATGCATAGACAGTGCAACATCAGGAAGGAAGCGTAGAGAACAAATATGACACAAAAATTGTAGGACTTGTGTCTTTGTATCACTCCCTAGATAAATTTGGACATGGAAATATGAGAAGTTTAGATGACTTGGCTAAAGTAAGGTCTTCTTATTTGTTCTTACATAAATCCTTCTTTTTGGGGAGTACAGGGGGTTAATTTAAAAATTATTTTGGGGAAAACAGTAGCAAGCCTTCCCCCTCAGCAGCTTTCAGTAACGTAAAAGATATTGCAAACTCTGAGACAATAAGATACAGCCACAGCCAGCTCTATTCCAGGTTCTGGTTTTGTTGCAAATACTCTGATAAAATAATCACGATTTGACCATATAGAAGAGTTAAGTTTGATTAAGAAGTAGAAAATTGTAAAGCATAATGTATAAGTTAGGATTGTTAAGTTTGAAATGGGCAACCATAGGGTTTGTTATGTTTGAAATAGGCAACCAAAGGCACCTCACCAGGTAGTTCCTGGATTTTTCTGTCTTTTGTTTTAAACAACTTAAGAAACCATCATGGATCCTAGTTGTGTACAGTGGACACCAGTTATGCTGCTTGGAAACCCCCTCACCCTTCCCATCTTGATTTGAATATCAAAGATTCCAATCAGTAGAGTTAAGCAGAACTGACCAACGATTGTTTTAGAGTAAGAATAGTGATAAGGTTATATAACTAATGAAACCAATCAATGTAAAGGTTACATTTAAGAGCGAGCATAGTATGCGTTTTTATGTACAAGAACTTACGTAACGATGACTCGACAGAAAAAGTGTATAGAAACTGTTGGAATGTCATGCTAAGGTGTCCATGACAGGTGGAGCTATCCCCCGCGTCCCCAACGCTGCGATAACGCGGTGCCTGCTCCTTCATACTACATTGGTGTTAAGGGGTTTATTCCTCATTTTGGTAGCGGTTTTAATGAGTGTTTTACCAAGAGACAGTTAGGTGAAAATTGTTGATGTTTATAATTCACAGGGTAAACTGTAAGCAGTAGGTATTAATATATTTAGAAAACTTGTTTTTTTCTGCCAATAGTAAATTAGTCTTATGTAAAAATAATGCCTCTCTTTTGAGATGGAAGGATTGCTTGTGGAAAGGTTCCTTATGTTCTTGTTTGCCTTTATTTCATTAGGTAAATTTAAAAGTAAGGATTTAGTAACTTACTGTGAACAAAGTCAGGAAAAGTAAACCTAAATTAACATTGCACAAAAATGTTGCAGGTTTATTTTTCCTCTCTCTAGATCTCTTTAGATCTTAAAATACATGCATTCCTACATATTTCAAAATTCTTTGTGAATTTAGCTGTGAATCACTCTTTCTCTAAATTATTCAGGCTGCATAATGAATATGAGAGTAAGATCAAGCTGAAGTCACAATCTGTGCTGTACTTGAAATGCATGTAACTAGTTTATCTAACCAACGCAGTCTGAACTTTAAGCACATAATCCATTTACGTATATATCAATTACCCTGTAATAGTTAATTATCGAGTTATCCAGTTAGGCAAGCAATGACATATGTTACCGTTTTTCACAGTCATCAAATATTTTAGGCCATCTTTTAGCAAATAGGTGACCTAAAATCCTATTTTCACTAATTAATGAAAAGAAAGAAAGAAAAAAAAAAACCAACCAAAAAACCCCAAACGAATTCCTTGCATATTTACAAAAATACAGACCTAAGGAAGTCAATGTTCATTTTTCAGAAACGGAAGCAGATTTTCTTAATTTCAGAGCGTTTGCAGCATTCATCCTGCTGGCGTTGTTCTGCTGCAGGACGAGCAAAGGCCCTTGGTCCTGTCCCTGCCATCGCCGCCTTTACCTGGCTTTCAGAGACTGCATGAAACCTGTCCTGTCCTCCAGAACCAGTACCGCCCTGAGTACAACCGTGTGTCTGCCGACAGAATTTACGTCTTCTGGGCCCTCCGGGAATCGACGGCTGTGGCGCTCTTACCTCTGGAAGGCAATGCAACATTTTAGGCTGTAGTAAGCCAAGAGTAGTAATTGCATCATCTGAAGATTAGAGACAACAAAAAGCGGCTCGTGTTGCATATAGATTTTTAAGCTGGTACAAAAATCCTGCCCTAGCAAAAACCAGGTAGCCATCCCAAAGCCTCAGATGAAGTTACAGGAGTTAAAATTTTGTTTTCTAAGTGTAAAGGTTAAATTATCACGTGGTTTTTGTTTTTGGGTTTTTTTTTATGCTCATCTAAGGTTACTCCCCAATGCAGATACTGAAGTGAAGGAATCACTGTACACCGCATTGGTTTTCATGGGTTGTGAATTTTTTTACATATGCTGATTGTCTTGAAAAGTGTCTCCCTGGGCCTGTAAGAAAGCCTGGGGAATTAAAGGCTCTGTTTTGTTTTGGTTTCTGCAGACAGGTACTAAGAGCTAATAATAGCTGTTAAAGTATCCTCTTCCTTCTCTTTCATTAAAAGAAGATTGAGGCCAGGCTTAGATCAGTTAACAGGAGACATTAGCAAATGAGTTGGTGCAGAAGGTCCATGTTAAAGGTTTTTGTGGCTGTGGTGTCCTGCAGCAATTTCAGGACTGTATTGTGCAAAGGAAAGATAGTCTAAAATGCAGATACAGCTTCTTTGTACGAGGAACTCTTCAGTAATCTGTGCCATCTACATGGGGGTTTCGCAGTATGTTTTTCAATCGGTGCTGAAGCTTCTAAAGCCTTTTATATTCAACATAAAAGCAAAGGGAAGAAATCTGCCCTGCTAGTGTCTGTAATCCCCGAGTCTGTGTGGGATATTAATGCTGGTTTGTGTGTGAAGAGAAGTGAGAAAAAAATAACTTCAGATTCTACACTTCGCTTCCAGCCTGCTCAATCAATTCTGCTGATCCTTATTAATTGGCCTCCAGAAATGCAGAGTACACAATACCTCCGAATTCTTCTACAGCACTCTTCAGATTGAAGAAAAATAGGTGGTGTCCTTGTGCTAAGTGATGAAAGAAACACATGGTGCGAATTAGGAGCATCTCCTTTGGAGCTCTCCTTAATTGTAAGAGGCCCAAAGGTAGCATCAGGCGATGGTTGTGCAAGCTGTCGGGTCTGCTCTGGGCTGGTGCCGGCTATCAGAAGAGCTCTGAAATTCTAGATGGAGAGGTAGGATTGGTACCTTTTAGGGTGCTGCCCTAAAAGCAAAAGTCCAAAGTAATGGGGCCACCTGTCACAGAGTTGGGTTTTGGCCAGAGAGCTGAAGGAAAAGGCAGCGTGTTCAGGGGTTCGGCACCGAGAAGTCTCTGTGTGCTTTTTGGGCTCTTTGCCAAGGTACACGGAATTTATTTTGTAAGTAAATAGGTGGCATAAATAGCTACATAGTTTGTGTCTCCTTTTTATCTTCATGAGTCTTAGCAAGGTGTTTGAAGCTGCAACTTTTCAAGAAAGGAGCAGTAATTATAAATCAGAAAACTATCTTGTTCTGTTAATGTTTCAGGGTAAAATATATCTTGGAATCTGGACTCTCTGTTAACATTTGTGACATTGATTTGTCAGCCATTTCTACAAAGGAGATTTTCCCCATGACCTAGCCTTTTTTTAAGCTTTCCTGAAAACCTCCTGTGAGAAACATTCACCTGTGTCATTTTTAAGAGAGGACAAAGTCTGTGAAGCAAAGGTTTATTTCAGCGCTGGGAGATCACCCCCGGGATCCTCCTGCAGGCACCCCGGTTAGTCTCACTGCCACACATTTATTTAGGACAGTCATTCATATTCATGTCATTTCCCAGAAGTCTCATACATATTTAAATGATTTCCCCGAAGTTATTTACATCTATTCACTCCCACCTGCATCTGCGCACTGTTGTCTAGGGGTCTTCTTCGGGGGTCGTGGGGTGAAGGCTCAAAGTCTTCCTCTCGGTTAAACTTCTTTTTCCGATGCTTGTGCCCTGTTGTTTCAACTACGTTGCAAACCCAAGTGGGCAGTTAATCCTCTCTTTCCTATAAGGGCGGGAATGTGTCATCCAGGAAGAGGCTGATCATGGCTAAGAGAAGTGGTGTCAGCCAAAGCAATGTAACCCTGTCTCCGTCCCCATACTTATCTTAACCCTATACCCAAATACACATTACCCGGTCTCCGTCCCCATACTTGGGTACCTGGAAACTTACATTCTTTCCGACCGCCTGTCTACTATGACTTAAGCAAAACTACAATATTATTTATCACACTCCACTTAACCCATCCTGGCCACAGTTTATCCCTGCCCTCAGGCCCTGGGCTTATTTTGGTGCTGAAGGTGGTCCTAAAAGCTGAGGCACCCTTGCTTATCTCATGGCCTCCGGGGAGGTAAAGCTGAAGGAGCTCTGAAATAAAGACAATCTATGGGAAATTTTCAGCAACAGGCATTCATTTTCTCCAGGCCGTATGGATTTTCTCAAAAGAGTGAGCATTTAGTGTCTGTAGGGACATACAATTCCTGAGTTTCAATGCTCTCCTAGCAAACCTTCAGCAGGCACAGAGCCACTCTTGGTCCTTTCTCAGGTCCTGGAGAGGGTTAGCAGGGCGCCTTTCTCTCAAAGGGGCACTATCTTATCAAGACTGTCTCTGTCTTTCCTGTTCTT
The DNA here is from genome assembly GCF_000690535.1 of Cariama cristata. NCBI lineage: Eukaryota > Metazoa > Chordata > Aves > Cariamiformes > Cariamidae > Cariama > Cariama cristata. The sequence goes on from NW_009613498.1 coordinate 14,262, forward strand.
AAGCATATTTCTTTCTCATGTTAGATTTAATCCCAGAATAGAGATTTCATTCTTACTTGGTGGATGTTGCTGTCATTGTCTCCCGAAAAGCACCTGCCTCCAAGTTCCTATCAGTGCCAGCTTACATGATTACATATAACTACACCCGAGGGCTCGTCCCAAGACAAGACAGTGACTCATTCTTTCCTCTTAAAAATAGCATCCGGAAAGCTGAATAGAGGAAGTAAACAATGAACATAAGTATTACAAAATGCTCTCATTCTTCACCAGTTAATTTTAGAGTAAAATCAAAATTTGTTCATGGTTTAAAGAGATCTCCATCCTCATTATTAGTGTTGTTGTTATTGCTGTGACTATTTTTACACAGTGCCTTAGATTTACAAGCGTTATTTTTGACCAAATTGAAAGATGTACATTGAAAGTTAATGGTAGTCAGAGGATTGTTTCAAGATCCCTGCACGGGGACGCTGCATTTCTTTGCAGACATGAAGGACTTCTTTGGGGTTTGTTTTCTTTTCTTTTGGAGGGGATGGCAGTGAGGAATGGGGAGAGTGCCAAGTTGTTTACAGAGTAGATCTCAGAAACCCAATTCCTCTTGCATGTTAGGACCTAAAAACCAGTACATACAGACAGATACCGGCAAAAAAAGGGACACTCCGTTTCTGCATCAAATGAGTCCGCAAAGCTGGTCCTTAAACCAAGCAGAGGAGTCAAGGTGAGAGTCTTGGTCAGGTCTCAGGGGATACCTCCGTGTACAGGCTCACACTGACTTGCTCTTTTCCAGCCCTGGCAAGCTACGTGTGTCCTGGTTTTGATCTCATTTTACTTTGCTGGATACTGTTTTTGTCTGTTTTGATCACTGCTATTTTATGTTGTGAAGACAGAAGTTTTGAATCCTCCCAAAGAGAACTTGTTATTCTCTAGGGGGAAAAAAGTCAACTTTCATTCTTCACTATGACTGTCTTTGATTTGTGAAACCGAGTGGTCCATAAAACAGCACTGTGGAAGAAAATTTGATGGGTTCCAGGTAATGAACAGCAAAGCTATGAGCAAGTTAACTGGCAATAGGTAATATAAATCATGCAGTCAAAACAGCCAAAGTTTTTGGTGGAGCCAGTAAGGCAGCATATCATCACTGGGCAAGGTTGATTGCTATTGCAAGGGAAAGAAAACACTTCTTTCCTTTTTTTGTGCTGAACAAAAGTCAGCTACCTGTAATGACAGCAACTGTCGCCGAGGTACCTACCCGTGTGTGTAAGAAGGAAGTTCTCTGTTTAAAGCATGCTCGTGGGTGCCACGGTGACAGAGGTACTTCCAAGGAGGAAAAACCAGCCTTTGTCATGTCATATTCTAGAATGAGAATGTGGCACTTAGTAGGAAAAAAATCAAAAAAGATTGTCGTCGTAATCAAGTTTAACAGCTTGAAATAACACATGACGTAATGTAAGGCCTGCTGTAGTCCAAATTATATGTAGATCTTTACCGAAGTGTACTACTTCAGTGCTTATCATCCCGAACATTCATGACCTGATTGAAATTCTTCATTACTCATGTTAACCTAAAAGTGAATTTGGGTGGAGAGGTTGTTACATTTTTTTCTGAATTGCCAAAATACTTTATCTCCACAGTATAAATAAATGTCCCTAGGCAAAACCAGCTGAACTCTGACACGTTGCTTTGCAAAGAAAAGGCTCCTGTATCACTTTCACTCTTGGGAGAGTTTGTTGTTTTTAAAGAAATGAAAATATTTCTTCCCTCTCCCTTACAAAAAGTGTGTGGGTATTTGGAAATGAGGGCTTCTATCATGAATGGCTCGATGTTCATACTTCCTTTCTATAAGCATTACTTCTTATTTGTGTCAAGTTACACTCAGCAGGATCTTCAATTCCTAATATTATTCTGATTTAAAATTAATAAAGTTTAGTTGCACTGAATGTAAATGTTGGATATCCAACTTGTATAAATCATAAAATGAAGTGCTGTCCTCTCTTGAAAAGAATCATTAGGTATAGGTCACAGAGTGATCTCAGATGAGAAAATTCACTTGGATGCTAATGCTTCTATTTGACAATCAAATGTACCTCTATGATTCAAAAAGGTACGTGTCACATTTTAGCCAAAAAGGTGCAAGGTAAGGAATGAGGTTTAAGATATCGACTTTGCGTCAAAATTATGTTTGCTTCTGAATGTATAACAATAGAGTATTTATTTCCGGATAATTATAATTCAGTACGATGCAAACAAAATCTCAATTTTTCTTCATCATTGAGCTGCTGTCTCATTATATGAAGACTGGTAACAATCTTGATATTTGAGATCAGTTATAATTATCGGCAAGAATGCAAGATAGTTCCAGTGTTTCACATTTTGAGTTTATTGAATATGATTTGTCATTATTCTTAATCTGCTATCAGACACAACGTGTAATGGATGAGCAGAGCGGCAGAGAAATTTGCAGGATCATCTGTATTCTTTTGTAGCTGAGCTGGTTTTACTATTCTGTGTTTGATGTCGACCTGTTAATGTCATGGCCATTACAGCTACAACCCAGTCTAGCAAGTATATTATTTAGATAAATTCCTCTGTTTTGAACTGCATATTGAGGGCATTAAAATGATTACCATTGGGCCCTGGGCTAACTCCAGCCCAAGATTATTATTAGATTTACCTGGGGAATATACTCGGACTGGTTGATCGGAAGGTACTAGGGACCATACACTTTCCCAGCACCCTTGTCTCCCTGTACGTATCCCTTAAGAAACACAATTCCTGATTTCTGCAAGAGCAGTGTTTTCAGCCTTGATTCACCTTGTACTCAGGGCATGGCCTGCTCATGGCTTATTCCTTAGTCTCCTCATAATTCTTTTTATTTGGAGAGAAAGGAAGTGGGACGGGAGCCATCCCGAATCAGCTGCATACTTGAACCTGGCATCCAACACCAAGTGTGTCTTTTTTTTTATGCTGTTCAAGTAGCAAGATCAGATCTCAGGCAGTGGAAAGCCTGAACACCACCAAGTAGTAAACTATATAGCTAGGATCGTTCGCAGCTGGGTTGTTTTTCTTCTTTATTTTTCTTATTTTTTTCCCCCAGATGTTTTTAAACACATGGTTGAAAATGGTCTTTTGAAGTATCGTGCTGCTGTTAGCAGGTAGCTAGTGGTGAACGCTGGGGACAGGACAGAGGTTGGTCAGAGCTCAGCAGTCCCTCTGGTTTCTTACCGAACTGCTTCCATTTCTGAGGTGCGGAGCAGCTGTGTCGTAGTGACTTCATGTGCTCGTAGAGCATTGCCCTGAAGTCCGCTTTCGAACAGATCGCATTTACCAGGCTAGACTGAACATTCCCTCCTTTATATCAGGATCCCATCTGATCCAGTCTGGGTCAGTAGAAGGGAATGAAGTGTGATGGTGATCCTAGGAGTAAATCTGAGTCTCCTACCCTGCAGTCATAGGTCTTCAGGACCAGCTCTCTCCCCAGACACCTGGAATCTGTGCTGAAAAATGGGATGTGGGATCCCTGACCTCCCTCAGTCAGATATGGGGCTGCTCCCACACTTGTGACAGGAGCTCAGCCTCTGTAGATGCTTCTGCCCAGTGGATATGAATCACTAGAGGTGGAAGTGGACCAGGAATGAAATACATACAAACAGCATGCTCTGAAGGACTATGCGTATTTGTGGATGAACATGGATGCAGAAAAGCCAACAGACAGCTGAGAGTCAAGTTTGGAAATTCTGTAGGTTTTGGAAAAGCTGATTATTGCATGATAGTGTTTGAGAAGTAGAATACCAGTGGAGAGACAAGGAGAGAAATGAAAGCAGGGTAGAAGTGGATTCCACTGAATTCAGGCTGTGACTGCTGAGACCGCAGCAGCTGAAAGAAGTCCTCCGAGGGCCCCTCAAAAGAGTTGGTGAGAGGGAACGCAGGAGAAAGGAGGTAGGGACAGCCAAGAGGATGACACAGAGAAGAGGACAGGAGGAGAAAGAGAAGCAGATCATCCACGTACATGAGGAGGAAATAGTACAGCAGAGAAGGAAGAGGTTCCAAGAGAGGCGAGGTGCTTCAGAGACAGAAGGAGGAAAAGAGCAAGGGATAGGAACTGGCAGGGATAGGCACAGAGGAAATAAAGTCAGGAGCTGGAAAGTTGGGGAATGGCAAGGAAGGAGAAACAGAGATGCCTCATTGAGACTTAGAACTAGTTGAAGGATTGGTGCAGGTATACAGAGAATGGAGAAAGAAGAGTTAACAAGAAGGGAAAGTACGAGGAGAGTTGGAAAGAAAGGAGACAATAGGGATAAGAAAGGATTAAGCTTAAAGCAAGGGAGCTATTTTGATCAAGACAAATTACGTGAGCATAATTAGCATTTAGAAGGGAGTGAGGAAAGGGATTGTCGAGATCTGGGCCATGTTTTGAATTATATTTTCATGATAAAATATAAATATGAGTAAAAAAAGTATGTTACAAAACTCTGTTCTGCATCTATCCGCTTGCATTTGGCAATTATAGCAGGAGAGCAAAGGAGAGGTTTGAAGAGGACAGCGTAGTGTTTCTGCAGGTAAATTTGTAGAAGTGGCTTCATACATGTGGTGACATGAGAGAAAGCAAAAATAAGGGCAAATGAAATGAGAACTAGCACTACTGGTGGAGCATCTGCACAGGTTCCTTCCTTCTTCCTTTTGTTGTCTCATCTAAGGGGAACTGACAAGGGCGTTTCTAAACAGTTACTCTCTGTTAGCACAACCTGCGTAATGGTTGCAGATCTTGAGGTTTCAGTAAGAAAATCGCGAAAGCATAAGGAGAACCTGCCTTCCTCTTATTCCTTTGCTAGGCTTAGCATACACCTGGAGACAATTTTTTCTTAACTGTAGAAGTGGTTGTTCCTAAGTTGTTTGATTCAGTCCAACACCGACGGCGCTTACTGCTGTGCTTTTCTCCGGAGGTGTTTCATCCAGCTCTGGAATACTCCAGCATAAAAATTAGGAGTGGCGTAGAGAGCAACACATGGAGATGGAAAAGGGATAAGGGGGTTATCTGCGAAAGATTTTAAATTAGAATGTTAATCATATCGGTCTTTTTTGTATAATACTTAGAAAAAATTCTCAGGTCCATCTGAAATATTTTATCTTATTTCCTGCAAGACCTGAATCAACATAAAAATGAATTTGGGGAATACTTAAAGAGATACTTAAAGATATTCTTAATCCACCTTTGTTCTTTTCAATATACTTTAAACGTGTTTCCATTAACTTTCACAATACTGCACAATGTTCCTACTTCTAAGAGCTACTTGACCCTTGCTTAAAGTCTATCACATAATAACGCATTAACATAGAAATGAGTCTAAGAGGTGAAGTTGAAGGCGTTGAGTGGTTACAATCTTCCTTCCTCAACTGGATAAGAAATGTGAAGAAAAATATTTTATATACACATTGTACATCTTTTCTACTGATATCCAAACAATCAAGAGCTTTCAACAGTAAATAAACACCAGCTATGCAGAGCATTTTAAGAAGCAAATACTACCAACTCCAGAAAAGAATCAGAAAACCTGGAAATTCAGTGCTCCGTGATTTGCCGTGGGCACTGTGGAGAAGCTAGAACGCCTGCATCCTTTCTGCTCCTCTTAGCTCAAGTCAATCTGCTCCAGCCACACGCGCAATAAGCTCATTGGCACTAGAGAGGTAATTATTTACTCCCTGCTCACGTACCGTACATGCCTCAGCATTGTAAAAAATGGCAATGCTGCTATTGTGTTGAACTGGTGGGAAAGTCTCCTATCTGCTTGAATCCTCAAAAGTCTAGTATTAGTAGAAACTCATAATTGCAGAACTGTGAACTCCTGGTTATAGTTTAAGTCTCTCATCCTAAATATTCACACTTACTCAGAGAATAAAAAGTAAATCAAATCACTGGGATCCAAAGGTGGAACCAGAAGAGCAGCCTCAGAGTCATGCCAGCTGGTGCTTTTTTGAAAGGATGATAAAAGTGCATTGAAGCTCACCCTTTATCCAGACCTGAGAAGAAGAGGGTTTGGAGCAAACTGGGTAATTCTTCTCTGCTGCTGGTTGTCTGGCAGGTGTGTTTGATGGGCAGTTTGCAGTTTGTGTGTGTTGGAGGTGAGCAAAGGAGCTCTTCTTTGCCATCTTTTTCTTGGAAGCTCTCAGTGATAATTTAAGTCTTCCCTGTCTTTTGAGGGAGAAACAGCCTGGGAGAAGGGGGAAGAACTGAAGTAGGTAAAGAAGCGAAGAAGGTGTGGACAAAGTCTAAAAGCGAAAGCTCAGGCTGCTGTTCACGTAAGAGAATGGAAACCCCTGCCAAGTGAATCAGGAGGGCAACCACTCCTATGAATTTAGGGAAAATCTTCATTTTGTGGTGAAGAACAAAAGAATGATCTAGATTTTTTTTGTCTCTGACCATTTTTCACAGAGTTTGAAAACCTCCTATTCAGAGTAACAATGCTCAGCATTCCTTGGACAGCAGTTGCGTAAGGACAACAGAGAAGCGGAGGGGAGGGATTTGTGGTTGTGGGTTTGTTACTGACAACAAGTAACCGCGTGATCATTGAGTTAATCAGGGTAAACACGCATGGCATTGGTAGTAGGTGGCCTGGGACCTTATTCACAGTCAGAGATTGGTGGTCTTAGTTTGTATCCTCTGATACTTTTGGTGCAGATAGTAATAATGAATGGACAATTATTTTTTTTTTCTCTAAAAAGATGATTTAGGAAGAAACAAAATGCTCTTCTCTAACAGTAGGGTTTAGGACCTGGGGGACTGTAAGGATTTCCTTCTCTAATCTGTGGGAATTAGCCCTGACTGACAAGGAACTAGCGTGCAGTTGACTGACATGCCTCAGTTAACTTGCAGGTGTATGGTATATAGAACTACAGGAATAAAGCGGTTCTTGTTTGAAGCAGAATTCTTATGAGGATCCAGCCAGAAGTGTCAATGCCGGAACGGAGGTTGCCATTGTGTCCTGGGGGAAAATCAATGCAGGTTGGATAGCAAAAAGTACTACTATTTTTTAGGGTTTTTTTTTTTAGTTATTTAAAAAAAAAAACAACCTTCAGTGTGTAGTAACTACTGATCGGGGTGTGTGGTGAACTGTGAAAACAAGAATAATATAAAGCATTGCATAGTAGTTTACAAAAAGTAAATTCACTGGATATTGTACCGTATAATACTGTATGTATAGTATGCTATGTCGTAGTGCTTTCTGATGTTCAAGCAGGGCTTTAAAGCAGTGTCTCCAAAGAGAGCCTTTTATCTTTAAAAAAATTTAGCTCTGAGTGATAAACCATTAAAGAATAACCATTTGAAGAATAAATTTTCAGGGAGTGAAAAGCAGATAATCAACTAAATGCATGGAGTGTGGCAGTTGGAAACAGGGAGCAGAGTACGGGAGAAGGTAGCAGAGAGAGAAACACAAATGCCAAAAAGTCCTACCGCAATTTTTGGTTTATTGCTGGAGCAATTAGGGAAATCTCCCAGACAGGATTACAGCTTTTCAAAAATTGCTAGTTGAGGAGATGTCAGATCTCTCGTAAGAACTAATATTTGGATATAAAATACCTTTTTCCTACAAAGGGCATTTCATTTTGTGCAATGCATTTCTCTGTCCTTTTATTGCTGAAGGATGAGCAAATCATTTAAGTGGTTTTTGGTTGTTTCCCCTGCTGCCTCCCGTCAGCTCACCTGGTGAGCAGGAAGCAGAATGCAACACCGAACAAGGTGGGTTCAAGTGGGACAAGGATAAAATGGTCTTTATGTGTAGCTCAGCCACTTGCATCCTCATTGCTGTAGTACTGAGTGGAAGCCAGGCCATCATCGTGTCGTTGTGAAGGTGTTGGTTTCATGCTTTGGTTTACAGCTGTTCACAGAAGAAAACTGTTTTCAAAGCTGGTATTTTTTTGCCTGCTTGTTGACAGTAACTGAAGGGCGTAGGCATCTGAACCGCAGAGCTGTTTCTAGGACAAGACCATGGCATTTGGATGTCACGGTGGGTTGTCACTATGGTGTTAGCCAGGAGAGCTCTTCAGACACACCTCTCCTAGCCATTACGTTCAGAGAGAGAACGAAGAGAGAGAATTATGATTCCTGTTTAGTGGTTGACTGGGACTTCAGTAGTTTGGCACTGTCTTGTGCTTGAAGTGCTTGGATCTTGCGTGGTGTTCCAGACTCGGGTAGGCTTCAAATGGCCGAAAGGGATGCTAAACTCTTACACCACCAAGTAAAATGTACGCATTTACCGGGCACATTTCAATATATGTCTGCGTGTGTATATATATATCTCTGCATATTATTTGTATTTATACACATATATGTGTATAGATAGATATTTGCTGTATTTGCTACATTCCTCTGCCCCTTTCAAATATCAAGTGAATTTTAACAACCCATCTGCATCTTCTGGGGTCCCTGGATCCTAACCCGAATCCTGTGTCAGAAAGTGAGGCTCGTTAGGACATGCTGCCCCTAAAAGCACGTAGCTCTGCTACGACGGCTGATTTGATAAACCTTGCACTCGCGCAGCTGCAGTTAGCCTCAGCACCCCGCCACGCTGCCCTGGGCAGCCTGCTCGGCTCCCGACTCTGTTTGCAGTGCTATGCTCTGCTCTGCACTGCAAACATGACACCTGAGGCCACAACACAGTGACCCTGGATAGGAGGAGTGAACCGGGGCGGCATCCTCTCCCTCAGTCCCGATGAAAAGAGACATCCATGCCCACCCACTGGATCCCGGCTTTGGGAGTAGATTTTTATCCTCTTTCTTCTAAGGGTTAAGCAGAGCTCACATTTTCTGTTTAAAACATGCCAGCAGAAGGGGATTCTGTCACAGGACTTTCTCTGCATTTTACATTAAATAGCCTGATCACCAGGCTACAGAGGAGTTATCTCTTAATCTGGCTTTGTAGCCCAGTAAAACCTGCTTTGCTGGCAGGGATTCAGCGGCAGAGGTGAGGAGTGTCTCTGCCAGAATTGTTACTATCCTGGTGCTTAGCGTGTTTTCCTGCAAACCAGAAGTGGTATCTTCTTGTTTTCTTCTGGTCCTCAAGGGCTTGAGGTTGGTTTCATTTCCTCCTACGTGGAGGATGATAGGCACCTCCGTCCCTTCTCTGGCTGAGGTTTTATAGAAAGCTGCTGTAGTAATTTTGTGAAGGTTGTGGGAGTTAGGTCGTGGGAGGTGATGTGTAAGGAAGCCCGTGTATCTGGGCTCTTAGTCTCTGAATTTCATTTGGCTTAAGGTGGGAAATGTTGCGTTTCTCAGCCTTGGTGGGACTAAATTCTGAGCCTGCACAGAGGTGAAGCTCCAGACAGTGGGGAAATGTGAAGGTTAAAATGCAGCAGCACCTGTGGTCTGCTGGCAGCACAGATTTACTACGTGAAAGAGGAGCATTTCAAGTCTGTAGTTTGATTCAGGCGTTGAAAATTCCACATATTGCCCTGAAATCTCATTTCAGTTCAGGACTGCCGGGCCAGCCAAGTTCTGCTGCATTGCACTGGGGGCTTTTCCTTCCACTCTGCCCCAACAAACCTCACAGCTGAGACGAGGGTCTCATCCATACCAGGCTGTGAGCACATGTACATTGGCCGTATCCTAGTCTCTGCAGAGCCCCCACGTGTTTTCATGGAGTCCTTTTCCTGATAGTTTTGTGCAAGAATTCTGAGGACCCGCACCAAAAGGGCTCCTGACACATCAAGCACAATTTCCTCGGCAGGACAAGGTGGGATTGGGCCCAAAATGTTGCCTTTGCAGTAAGAATTACAGGCTACGTAGTCATCGGCTGTGCTGTGCTTTAGATGAGAAGTTACTGTGCTGGTTCCATCTACTTAAACCTCCTGTTTCTTTAAATAGGTGTCCTTGGCCAGCTTTTCTCACTCCGTTAATCCTAACACAGATGAACTGGCATGAATATAAATGTTTATGGCAGTCTTCACAGCTGCATATGGAATATATCTGATTGTTTGCATATAGTCAGTGCTGTGGGTTTGTAATTTGATGCTCTATAAAGAGTCTTAGATAATCTTTCTGAAAGGAGCTGTGTAAATGCAGATATAATTAGCTTTATGATTATTATTTTTTTTTTTTTTTTGGAAACAGATATCTTTTAATAAAGCACTGGAGCACAGAATAGCCATTTCCTGTGATTTTCATTCACGTAATATTTATAGTGCTACGGAACAAATGAGCCGTTGAAAAGGGAGAAAAATTAATACTGTGAATGAACTTGCCTTGAGAGGAATTTGTGATAAAATTATGAGTATAACAAACTTCAGTAAACCAATTACTGTTCCTCCTGGATTTGTGAATATGAAAGCTCAATGGGATTTGATGTAATCCCTCCCTGTGAACAGATGGGCAGATTGCAGGTCTCTGCAGAACGTGTGCCGGCCTTCCCAATTCCGTCCACAGTCGGCTGTGATCGTGTTTCTTTACACCTTTTGCCTCTCGGTGACAAAAATACTGAAAAAGTCATGAGCAGAATGAGTTAAGATGTTTGCGACGTGCCTCTGTGCAAATCGTGTTTAGTTTTTTTACCATCTAGTACTTCAAATCTCTTCACACAGAAGAAGGATGGTCTTTTTTGGATGCCTGATGGCACATTATAATGGGCCTACTAGTATTACTGTAGTTAAGAGGTGATCAGCATTTTACTATAAACTTCTGTTTGCAGGGAATTATAGAACAGCCAAATCTTACTCCAAGTTCAAACCAACTAAATTGAAATTACAGGAACTAAGCCAGGAGCAATTTTTAATTCTCCGCCCCCCCTGAAATAATTTTGGTCACAGTCATTGAGTTGCTGTCTGCATTTTCTGCCTTCTAGAGCCTTCTGCGCTTTTCAGGAAGATAGTCAAAATGTTGCATCAGGTCACAGATAAAATGATTCTGTATTTTGCCTAGTGTAATTCCAACGTCCTCCTCACGCTGCTTACATTGCTCCTTAAGTTGCAAAGTACACAGACATCTATACAGTGGAAAGCTGCAAGTAGTTTTGTTTGCCTCAACTAAACTACACAAAATCTTAAAATCCTGAATATTGTCAAATGTTTTGTACAGTTATGGTCTTGCTTTTAGCTGGAAATACGTATATTCATAACTTTAAGACATGATCCAATGTTTGTTTCCTAAGTAGTAACTACTACTTCTCAACTATATTTAGCAGCTACTCAGTCATGAAAGAAAATGCCGCCTGCTTACGTGAGTATGTAACTTACTTGGAGGCAAGACTAGGAATGATAGAAAAATTACATTGGAAGGGGCCTTGGGAGGTCTGTGGTCCACCCCTCCTGGGGTCAGACCGGGCTCTTTGGGGCTTTGTCCGGTTGGGTCCTGAAAACATCCATGATCGAGACCACACGGCCTCACTGGCAACCTGCTGCACTGCCTCTGCTCTGCGGGGAAGGTTATTCCTTATGACCTTATATTACTGTTTCAGCTGATGCCTGTAGTCTCGCCTCCTGCCACATCTGAGCCCCAGCATTCAACCGGTCTTTTAGTTCACCCTTTTTGTAATTGTTCACTGATTTAGACTGTGCCATCCTCACTTGGATGCAAAAATGTTGTGGAAGACAGTGCTGAAAGCCTTGAGAAAGTCAAGGGAAATGACAGCTGCTGTCCCCTCATCCACTTTTTATCACTTTATTATTTCTGTCATTTTATCACAGTCAGGTTGGTCAGGCATGATTTAGCTTTGGTAAATCCAGGCTGACTGTTCCCAATCATCTCCTTCTCCTTCGTACACCCAGAAATGTGTTCTAGGAGGACAAGCTCCATAATTTTCAATGATCTTCGTGTCATATGAGGTGTTTAAAATAGCTGGAAGATGGGAAGTAACTTTATACAGGTATATATTTTAAAAGGCTAAGCTGAAGAACCTGTTGTATCCGCATTTAACTGTGAGCAGAATCAGAGCCACGCAACAGCTTTGCAGTAAGTCAGAAGATCTGTCCGTCTTGGACAGTGGTGGGTTGAGCTTGCATTCCTGGGACAGGTACGCTCTCCTGGAAGTGGTAGGTGGGGAAAAGGTCAAGGTCAGTGAAGAACAAACAAGGCTCTAACAGGACCTTATTGCCTGCTTTTTACAAAAGCAGAATTTATTCCCCAGACGCCTTATCCCTGAATGCAGAAAAATACACTTCTGAGTCCGGCAATATTGTATTTTTAGCTTCTCAGTGCTGCACTGTAACTGTGTAAATACATTTCAAGAAGACTTTGGCATGCTCATCAGTTGATTGCAGGGTAAATCCTCTGCGAAATGATGACCCTGGATATGTTTTGGACATATTCAGTGGTGAGATACAGGATCCTCACAGAAGGTAAAGAAATTAATAAGCACCTTTCAAGTCAATCATCATTATTTTTGTCAGATTTTTAAGCTTCCAAAATAACTTCCTTATGTGAAGCACTCAAGTATTGTAGACCATAAGGTGAATTAGTTCCTTTTGATAATGTTCTGAGAAAATTTGAAACTAACAACAATAACATTCTTGTAGCATATAAAATATTTAATATACATGTCTGCACTGAAGCAAGAAGTGTCTTCACTCACTCTGCGGCCGTTTCCCTTGGATAGTCCTTTCTACCTGTAGGAATTCTTTTATTGTTGAGGAAAGCAAAATTCTGGCTCAAAAGATCCCGTACTGTGGATTTAATGGGAGCTGGCCTTGGCGTTTTGAGAACATGCGAGCACTGAACACTGCTACAGAAGTCTGTTTGTGACTTACACTATGGACAGGTGTATCTCACGGGAAAGCTAAAGCTTACTGATAGATAGTAGAACAAACTAAATGGCACACACCTACTGTGGGAAAGGGTAATTACCCCATTTTTTTACTATATATCTATCAGGTTTGATTTTCTGGTGTGGTTTTTTGTTTTTTTTTTTTTTTTTTGTCAGGTTTCAGTGTTCATGTATCAATAGTATTCATAGGACAAAGAAAATGCTCATTCTGATTAGTCTCAATTATAGTTTTGTGAGTTTGTTTTGAAAGAAATTAAGATTTGCAGTCTTATTGGCAAGTAGGGCTTGCATAAGAACCAGTAGCGTTAGACAGTTTTGCAATAATTCTATTTTTTTAAAAGAGCTGCTGAGCGCTTTTAGTCCCAGCATAGGTTGTCACGTAACTGATGCGGTATGGTGCTGTTTCATAGAGTTACTTCGCCACAGAAATCTTTTGTTGTGAGCTCCTATTTAGTCTCACCCTGTACCCTGACAAAAAATACTCTTATTTTTTTTAAAAATGGCACTTTTTTGTAATAGGGACAGGAGTACAGTAGGAAATCGGCCCAGAACCTCTGGAGTTCCTTCACTTTGGCCACAAGCCTTTTAGAAGATAACCACCAGCTTTTATTTCCAGACTAGTCACATTTAACTGGTGCCTGTCCCTTGCCAAGAAGGTCCGAAATGCTGTCTTAGCCTTTTCTCCATTTCCCAGCACGTTCTGTAGTTACGCTTCTCTCCCTCGTGCCGCCGTAGACGTTCCTGTTTAAAGCTAAGCCCAAATTCGGACAGGCTTACTTGACTGCGTAGAGGCGTAGGCTCTGGAGAGGGTCGAGGCTCAGTGTGAAATCCCACCTGTTCTTATTAATCATTCAACTTTTAGTCAATTTGATGAGCTGCCCCTGCAGTCTCACGAGTCGCGTTGCGTGTCTGCGCAGGCTTTTTTGCAAACGGGAGTTTCAATGAATTGTGTTTAATGAAGATAAAGACTGAAATATTTTTCGAAACATGGTGCGGTCTCACGTTTTAGGCGATCGCGTCAGGCACCTTCACGTCGGCTAACGTGGACTGGACTAGCAGCGTTGTTGTGTGAGAAGGGCTTTGGAGAGATTACTCCTGTCAAGTGATCTCATAAACAAGCGTGAGCTGCCGCCTTCCAGGCCGCCGAAAAGGCAGAAGGAGCCGGTTACAAAGCTGCTGGGAAGGCTGACGGGACAGGGAGCGGCGAGGCACCTCACACTGATCGTGCCTGGTGCCCCCAAC
>NW_009613499.1:0-11277 GCF_000690535.1 Cariama cristata
TATCTATGAACTGGAGAATATGCCCTATATTGAGGCAGTTCTAAGAGCCCTGCTCATTTGATTTTTAAAAAGTGAAGATTAAGAGCAGTCTAATTATCCTATAAGCAACACGTCTGACAACAGTTTGAGAAATTTCAATGAAGAAAACAAATCTATAAAATAAGGCACACACTTTTAAAGCGAGGGGAATAGAACACTAGATTTAATAAAAGATTTGTGTTCAATTGCATGGAGAGACCAAATTACAGGATCATAATTATCCCTTCTAGCTCTACAAATTTATAAATTTATGAATGCAATTAATAAGTGTTTGCAAGGGGGGTCAGAAGATTAAAATCTCTGCATTAATCAGGTAGTTATGCATTCAGTAGCTACAGCAGCAAAAATGAGACCAAGCGAGCTAAGTATTTCACATGCTACCTAAGTTACACCAGCGCTGTAAATCCCCGAGTCTTGCCAACTGGAGCATAGTGGGGCTGGTGAACCTCCAGATTGTGCTTCGTGCCACGTGCTGTTCCTTAGGGCACACCAGCATCCTGCCTGGAGTTATGGCACAGCACAATCTGCAGAGCTGTCACGCCTCCCCTTCCCTTCCTTCTGCGTGTGTCTGAATGACAACTTAAAAGGAATTCTACCACCCATAAAAGAAACCTGTCTTATCCCAATTTAAAAACATCGACATAATGAAAAACACATAGTCCACTGCAGCTTGCCAGCTTCCTAAATATATTCATAGGTAGTTATGTAAAAGTTAAGTACTTCTTCAGACCAGGCAGACATGTATCAATTACCTGCCAACTCAACAACTCAAGTTTCCTTCATGTTCTAGGAAGAAACCCCTTCCCTAGGAAGGGGGGGAAAAAAAAAAAGAGGACCAAAAAATCTGCACTAGTAAAGATTGCTTTTTTCTTGTCTCTTTGGTGGCAAATGGCTCAGAGCAAGCATCCAGCCTCCGTTTTGATTTCTTAACACAAGGAGTATCTTTTCTTAGAAACAGAAAAAAGGAAACAAAAAGACATAATTTTCTTAAACCTATTGCTACTTCAAGCTAACATGCTCCCCTCTTACTCACAGGAAAGAAATAAAACCTTCACCTCAAGGAGTTAGTCTTGGCTCAGGCAACTACATCCACATTCCAGCCTGCAGTGTGTCCACAAAGAGACACCCTTCCTTGTCCAGACCTGTTTTATCCACTTTCAGCTGGCAGAAATGTATTTTAGGTATTTGGCTCCTCACTGCAACTCAGTCGAAAAGGACACCACTACAAAGGCAGGTAAGAAAGACCTGAAGGAAAAGGCAAAAATAAGGAGACCAGTAAAAATGATGACCTGATCTCCCAAAAGCAAAGTGGAGCAAGAAATTTAAGAGAAGGCTGTTCCACACCCTACTTGTGACCTTAACAAAAGGCATGATGCCCTAGTGGTTTTAAAAGGAACGAGTAGGTCTAAGAATGTATGTCAGCCAGAACAAGCCTCCTGGAAATGTATGCTACAGGAGGCAAAGCATACGCCATATGGGTTTAAGAGAGCCCAGCCTGATATACACGAAGCTATTAAACTGCAACAGTGATCAACAGGAGCCCTGCAAAGAACGTGACATGCCACAGGCCATTTAGTGGAACATCATCTTCTCACTGTTTGATGGAAGAAATAAAAATTCTGAAAAACAAGAATTGATAGAAAAGAAAAATTGAAAAAAATGTTGACACTGGGCCACATCTGTCAAAGTTGGTGACTTTTTACATGTTGTTTATCAGCAGCTACAATCAGCAGCTTCTACTGCAATCTCATAAATCAGGAAGCTCTGACACCAGGGCAGGGCTGAGTATCAGTCAGTACACTGCACATAAACACAGCACAGCCTGCCTCATTTCTCAGACGGAAGAATTCTAAAGAAACATGCCTCCATCTTAACAGTGTATTGATGTGTTGCTCACACAACTGAGCTGCCTTTGGCCTTTTAGCCTCTTGGAATGAAGAACCTAGAATGTCAACACCTACAACAAAAACAGTCACACAAGCTTAGCATGTACACAGGGGAGATTTTAGCTTATACTCTGGCAGAAGAAATTAAGTCATGCATGGTGACACAGGACTGTTACTAGTACATTTTCTACATCATCTTCTTTTCTTGGTTTTCTTAGAAAGGCTTGAAGAGGTTCAGGAAGGTAGAAACAGACCACCACTCCCTAATCTCTTCAGAAAGGAACCGCTCAACAAATTCCAAGTAGTTAACAAAGAAAAATAAGAAACTAGAGGGATGACCCCAGTCTCTCCACAAAGGGATTGTTTGTTGAGCTTGTGAGCTGGTGGCAGGAAACAAATTTCCTACAATTGTTACCTTTCTGCTTGACAGACCACCTGGAGGAAAGTCTCAGGCTGTCCTACCTCAGCAGCACTCATGAAGGGGGCCAGCCGTACCACTGGAGTCAGTAGGACTGCTCAGCTCTACTCCTCACATCCCGCTCTGGGGCTTTTGAGAGGAAGGCTCACTTGCTTTATGTGCTACAGAAGTGGAACTGTACTGGAGTTAAACTTGAACTGGAAGAACCCTTTAGGTAAGTTGAATAAGCAAAAAAAAACCTCAGTAGTCCTAAGAGGCACCACAGAGATCTCTATCAAACTGTTAAAAGAAACCACCTGCATCCCAAAAAGTCACACACTAGTTCACAATGGTCTCATAAAGGAAAATAAAATGTGTATATTCTTGTCTCTTCATGCTCAAAAATAAAGAAAAACCTTAAAGAAGCCAAAAACCAAAGGACTGTAAAACAAGACTCACGTAGAGCCAAGAAAAGGGCTGAACGTCTTTGAGGAACAAAGGCAGTATTAGGTCACAGCTTGGCTCTTGATAGTCAAGGTTCACAAAAGCAGCATATAGAGCTTCCAGAGAAGTGAATGCCATTTGTCATTCGCATATCGACAACCAGACAGCCACATCTCTGAAAGAGGGTGCTGTCAGCCTGAACAGAAAAGGGTTTGAAAAAAGCCTTCTCACAAGCCTTGGAGCCTTCTTATTAACACCATTTCACAGGTGACTCAGCTTACTTCACAACAGGCAGGCTGAAAAGTCATCCCCTAGCTCCGGTTTTAACAGCAGCAGCTTAATTAATATGATGAATACCTATTGATAGGCAATCATAACCGCCAATTGCCAGCTGCACCTCTTCACGCCTGAAGCAAGCCTTTGTTCCTCTGCTGAACAGACAACTCTGGGGACTCCTAGCACCTGCTGGGCTTGCAACCCAAGAGGGAGACTTTCAGGCCAACAAACTTTATACGCTGGCAATAAACTGCATGTTAAGGACTCCTTAAAAATGTCACCATGCAGCGTCCCCAGCAGGATATCACCTTACTGTCTCAGATGTTTGCAGAAGGAAGGAAGAAAGAAAAGGCAAGAGATGTTTCTGCGGTCCTCTTCCTGGTCTCCTTCAATAGCTAAATGGGCTATTTAAAAAAAAACAAATACAGAAAAATTGTAATTACAATTCCAACGAGCCTATGACCCTCATGTTTTTTAAAAAGCACACCTTTATTCTGCAATCAGAAGACACTCCAACAAATGGTCACAAGTGAATACTCAGCACTCCAGTGAATACATCGTGCTGTGTCACATCCCAGCAAGCAGTGTCTTTCATGTTTCCTATCACTAAATTAAGTTTTTCAGTAATGACTGCGTAACCTACAAAGACGTTATGGACTTATTAGAAGGAGAGGAATTGTCTTTGTGATCAAAGGTGAAAGGGGAATTTGTACGTGTGCATGCATCTCATCCATTCTTGATTCCTCCGGTTGCGCCGCACTACAGGAAAGGTGGTCTGCAAATGTGAGCGTTATTTCTAAAACATAAAAGGAGATGGAAGCCCCTTTCCTTTACTGTAAACTCTTGACCTGTTACTAGTCCCATAAATCCGAGTAAAACAAACCAACCTTCCACAACTCTAAAACATTTTAACCCAAGTTGCTCAAGTTCCTACATACATCACAGTTTGTCCATCACCTTACAACACAATCACTTTCTCAACCTGCTTGCTTAACAAGTTGTGGAGAATTCCAGATTGCCAAAGTAGAAAATTAACATCTGCTTCTTTTTTTTAATTAGACAATCATGTTTTGCCATGATTCCCTGAGGAATTATGTTTTAAAACTGCAAAAAAATTACTGAGCAAGGGGAATTTATCAAAATACAAAGTGGGACCTGTTCATTATAATGGGCTTGGTCACAACAGACGCTTGCTCACAAAGCAGGAAAGCTGCCCCGTAATTACAGCAAGGAACCAAGTTGCGACAGAAGAGAGAGGCTCTATTCTCAGCTCTACCAAAAACTGGGTTTGCAATGCTGAGCAAGTCACTAAGGCTTAACAGCCTGTGGTTGTCAGCACAAGACAACATGTCGGATACCAAATGCTGAAAGAGCAAGACAGGCTTTTTTGGATGAGCACATCAGTAAGAAACATCATAAATTACAACAATGCTATGCTTTGTTCTATTATAGGCAGTATTTTGTCAAAAAGTTTTGGAGCCATTTCACATGAAGGACTCTTTTTTTTAGGATTGAACAAATGCTTATTTTAGAATCAAGAGGCAAAATCCAAATAGGTAATTTGCTGAATGAAGTTTAGAAGATGAAATTGACGATGTTTAAAATAAGCTAAAAAGTTACAGATTAACAGACACACAGAAGAAAATTTAGAAACTATGTAGAGTTAATAACACAGAGGCTGTGAACTTCTTGGTGCTGCAAATGAAACGCCAGGGATTTATGAGTCTTGTGCCTGAAGGACCAATGCCATTTTCACCCCAAGCCTATTTTTATGAATTTCTTCCTTCCCAAGTTATTACCAAAGTCCCTAGTGTTTTCTTTTTTGTTATTTGTCTATGCATTTATCATCTCAACAACAAAAAGACACATTAAACACATGCTTTCGTAAGCTGCACTAGTAAATACGTTCTCAGAAATGACTCCAAGATGAGGATCCACATTGAAAAGCCAGAACGCGAGCTGGGAGGCTGAGAGCTTTCCTATCCCACTAGTGAATACAGCATGTTTTTCTTGATCATGTTAGCTATAAGACAGAGACCCATATATCAAAATCTGCCCTCTTTAAAACAGCGTGTACTCCTCAACAGTCTCGCTGCTCAGCAGGGTGTAAATACTGCATCTTCAGCCACTACATCAATGTGATTTTACCATATACATTAGTGTTTAAGATTACAGCAAATGTTTGCTACAGTGAAGTCCCATTTCATCAAGAGAATGTTAACAGTCATCCTTTAACGTGAATGTTAACAAGTCAGCCATAGCTTTTTTCGTATCATCAAGATCTATGATGTTATAAACACAGGATTCCTACCCGCTACACTGAACCCAGCAGCCTGCCTGCACAGAGGATGTTGTGCCACCTGCTTTAACATTGATCCTAAAAATGCGATCAGAAAAGCTGCACAGAAACACAACAAAGGCAGCATTTTTACCATCAGACAGCAACAGGATCCATTTCCAGTTTAGAAACGCATTCGGTTATGAAAGCAAACAGGCTACCAAAAGTAATCCAGGAGCCTTCCCCTGCACAGATTTGTCATTAACACTTTTTGTTCTCTTGCCTACACCTTTTCAGCACTGCTGAGAGAAGCAACATCACAGGTACCAATGGCACCAGACTACAACTGGGAAACGTTTGAACATGGCAAACATGGTTTGAACACGGTGTTAGCTCTTAGCTCAACCAGATGTACGCTTTAAGGATCTTTCCAGCAGACAACAGCTTGCTCCAGCCAGTCTCAATCAGCTCGTGCTGCACCCGCATGAGCAACCAGGCCCTGCAAAGAAACAAAATCCCCAGAAGAGACAGACAGAGTCAGCTGGGATCACGCAACTTCGGCCAGTGCAATGTCCTAGTGAAAATCAGCACATCTATCTGTATCAAGCAAAGTTATTCCAGACTGGGAACAGCTGTGCCAGCACAAACACAATGAGCTAGTGCGGAGAATCATACCACTTCAACCCTACAGACAAAGCAGTATGACTTGTAGGAAAAGGATAGAATCGGAATAACATTTAAGATCAGACTAAAAAGTGCAGGTGGAAAAGTGAAATATCTCTATTAAGGACATTGTCAGAAAAAAAATCCCAGCTCTTTCACCTTTCATAATACATGCAGGCAATGAGGAAGGAATTACAAAAGGCTGAATTGACAAGATTTCAATCATTATTATTCAAGTTTCATTAGAGCTTGTTATACATTTATTTTACAAACAGCAATTAGAACCAAAATTAGAGCAACCTCACTGTCCACACACACTTGAGAGAGTCATTATGTTCCACAAGCTTACAGTCTACGCAGAGGGCTGAACCATCATTCCCATTTTATATCCTGTACCTTCCTGGAAATGGCCTTTGGGGCTTACAAAACAAGAGAACTTTTGGAATTCTCCTGTGGCTGCCCTCAGTCAATGTTGCATCCCTCCAGAGAGACACGACCCTCAGCTCATCCTTCACGCAAAGGTAACATCCTGCTCATGTTTTAGGTAACTGTTCAGTTTAGATTTTCCAGATAAAAAATATGTCAATTGCCACCTTCATCCCCAAATCTTACCTTGCCAGCATTACTAATCTGTTTGCTGCAAAGTCGGGCTGCATGAGATGCAGTATTATGTGTCTTTGAGCAGGGTGACAATCACCTTCATCACAGTTCACCAACATGGCATCATCTTGTATGTAGTTAAGCTAACAACTCCACAGTTTCAGGTTTAAACACTCTCTTTGAAGAGCCATTTCCATCTCCCGAACACATTTAATTAAACATACACCTCAGGGCCTGGTGGAATAAACCATAAGTCTTTGTGGTTATACAGGGGTGCAGATTTTGACTCAGGAAGTATATGTCTGCAAATTAATTTTGATCCGCATCCTACTGTGCTCAGTGTTTTCCTATGGCTTCTATTCAACATAAACATTTACTACCATTGAAAACCCAGTGCTTCCAGGAAAGGAATGTTTAGTTAAATTCACACAGTGATAAAAAAATGACAATAAGACCATTAAAAGTTTGAAGTCAATGGATGAACTTTGCAAGCCAGCAGTAGTGGGTTTACTAGAGCACATGCTAGCAAATGTGCCTGTCCACCATCAGAAATACCAGTCTCGCTAGCAGGGAGATTCACAAATTTGTTAGTTGTTTCCAGTAGAGTCAAAATGGAAAAGTTTGTAGAGGCTAGAGCACAGGCTGTTATCAGGGAAAAGAGATTTATGCACAATTTCAAAGTTCTTTAATCTCCTCCAGCAGGTACTTCCATTGCTACAGGGTGCTGACATCCATTTTAGACAAAACTCTGAGCGCGTCTTTTAAATATCCCTTCCCAAAACACTCCCATGGGACAGCTGCATTACTTCAACAAGTGACTTGAGAGGCAGCAGGAGACAGTATGTTAAATGAGTAAGGCAGACCCACAGAAGGCCAAGGCAACAAGAATGTCATCTGAATTCTCACACCTCGTTCTGCCCTTCTTTACATCAGATAAATCAACGTAGTTCAGCCGTAAACACCTTCTATTAATCTTACCCAAAATCTCAGCTAAAACCTGAAGACATCAACCACTTGTCTATGTCTCACTTAAGACATTTTATATATCCCACTCTAACCCTTCTTTATACCATTATGATTATCTAATTATAAATAATTGCTTGATTAAAACATACATCTTTATAGAAGCATTGATGTCACCTACCTTTAGGCCTTTAACTGCTGTAGCTAAAATGGGAAAGCAAGCTCCTTATAGCATTAGCATGGTTAACTAGAGGGCAAATCAAAGCTGCTATGCTGAGCACTAATGTCAAATATCATCTCTCTCAAGCAGCTTCCAGAGACACTTGCCTTCCTCCACTGGGGTTATGAGAAGTCCAGAGAGCCTAGACTCCCAAATTGTTTTTTAATAGCAGTGGGGAAAGGTTCCTTCAAAAAACAAAATAGTTAGAAATTCCAGTTCAAATGTCATAAACTACAGTAATACTGAAAAAATCAAACCTGCCACTGCTTTCTACAATATCTCCTGTGTGCCAGTTACTTCCAGTTTCACATACTGTATAATGTAAAACCATGGAAAATACTCACTTCAATCATTTCCTGTATTATTTACCGCATTGTGTGCAATACCTTGGGGATTAATTATCTAGATAACAAAATGACTGCAAATGCCATTAATGTTGTTCGTTTGAAGTAGTCATCTAAAGAACCAGAGCAACGTGCTCCTGCGATCTATGGTGTTGAGAAAAGCTGAACTGAAGAAGAACCCCTCCTATCTGCTACACATGGGTGAAGAAACCCCCTTCCTCCCCATGCAGGAAGGTGACTAAACCACTATGCAACTGTGGAAAGTCCCAATGACTGGGAAAATTGAAGAGAGGAAAGGCCTGGAGGCCAAACTGCTCAAAAGAATGGAGAGAAGGGTCACCAAGTCTAACACATCTGAGTCTTTTTCATCTGAAATCCAATGAGGAGCCAGAACTTCTTATCAATCACTACCTGAACGTACTATGTAGTAAACGCTATACGGTGACAACCACCTTTCAGTCCTGTATGTAGAATCCCAAAGAGCAGTGCAGCACCATCAATGGCTGAACTCACTGTGGAGCCCAGTGGATCCCCAGTACTGACTGCTCAGAGGATGTGCACACACACACACCTCCCCCTTCTCCCCAAGCACCCAAACTTGGCCAGAACTGCTCATCTCCTGGCGTGGTAGTGGCTAGCTGAACACCAGGAGCAGGGCACTGGTGGAACACCACCACAGACACTAAGTGGAATGATCCATTTCATCTAACAGTGACATCTAAAAGATAGGTACCCAAGCTAAGCTGGTCCTTTCAGCTGGTCTAAGCCAAACTAGACTTTTTCTGTAGAGAAAAAAAAGAGAACAGTACCTGCAAGAAATGACCTGTTAGAGCAGGTCCGGAGGAGGACCATGAAAATGATCAGAGGGCTGGAACACCTCTTCTATGGAGAGAGGCCGAGGGAGTTGGGGTTGTTCAGCCGGGAGAGGAGAAGGCTCCAAGGAGACCTTATTGAGGCCTTTCAATATATAAAACGGGCTTATAGAAAGATGGAGAAAGACTTTTTACCAGGGTCTGTAGTGACGGGACAAAGGGCAAGAGTTTTAAACTGAAAGAGGGCAGGTTTAGATTGGAAGTAAGAAAGACATTTTTTACGATGAGGGTGTTGAAATGCTGGAACAGGTTGCCCAGGGAAGCTGTGGATGCCCCATCATTGGTAGTGTTCAAGGCCAGGTTGGATAGGGCTTGGAGCAACCTAGTCTAGCACAAGATGTCCCTGCCCACTGCAGGGGGGTTGGACTAGATAAACTTTAAAGGTCCCTTCCAACCCAAACCCTTCTGTGATGCTATGACTGATCACATTTATATTAGGATGGGATAAACATGTTTTGGAGGGTGCTTGTACTGATCGACAAAAGCAGTCCAACATTGAGAGATATTGCACCCAAAGTGACAGAGCCTTGGACCCAGGACACCCACATGAGTGAAGGAAGCCCTCATTCAGAATTACTGCTCTCCCTAACCACAGATGTGGCCATGTACCACCACCAGGCTCAGCTGGCACAGCCAGAAACGTCTCATTTCTGTGCATCCCAGTTAAGCAAGAGACAGGGATCACTGTTTGAAGGCAATATAAATAGCACCACTGGGAATACCCACAGAAATATTTCTGTGATTTCCAGGCCACCAAACACAAGTAGCACTTACTATTTTACTACTCGGGTTTCCAATTTGAGAAATATCTTTAATGGAAGTGCTTTCCTGAACACATATCAAATACCACGGAACATAAATGTGCCTAAACCATGTCTCCAAGACAGCTCTGTTTCTAAATTAACTCTGAGCATGTTCTAACCTAAAAAGGGAGGATGGGACAGGAGGGGAGGAAAAAAAAAAATAGAGGAAAATAAGAAGGAGGTCTCTTTTGTGGTATTTTTCTTTCTGCAAACACAGAAGGAAATAGGTGTTGGTACAAGCAGAAAGGAAGACAGATTTACATCACCTAGTCTCAAAACAAAGTGCTAACAGCAAAAATATTATATTATTAATGCAGAGAGAGAGGAAGTTGCAAAGCTACTTAACATTTCAAGAAGCTATGAGGCTTTTCACACAGTGCTGTAGCTGGGGAAAACAAAAACATGCTTTAAGTATCATAGAATGGCTTGAGTCGGAAGGGACCTTAGAGATCACCTAGTTCCAACCCCCCTGCCATGGGCAGGGACACCTTCCACCAGATCAGGTTGCTCAAAGCCCCATCCAACCTGGCCTTGAACACTTCCAGGGATGGGGCATCCGCCACTTCTCTGGGCAACCTGTGCCACTGCCTCACCACGCTCACAGTGAAGAATTTCTTCCTTATGGCCAATCTAAACGTTCCCTCTTTCAGTTTAAAGCCATTACCCCTTGTCCTATCACTCCATGCCCTTGTATAAAGTCCCTCCCCGGCTTTCTTGTCGTCGGCCCCTTTAGGTACTGGAAGGCTGCTCTAAGGTCTCCCCAGAGCCTTCTCTTCTCCAGACTGAACAACCCCAACTCTCTCAGCCTGTCCTCACAGGACAGGTGCTGCAGCCCTCGGATCATCTTCGTGGCCTCCTCTGGACTCGCTCCAACAGGTCCATGTCCTTCTTGTGCTGGGGACTCCAGAGCTGGGGTAGAGTAGAATTCAGTAACTCAATAACTGAAGTCAAATAGATTAAATGCTGCATCTGTTGTTATAATTAAATTAACAAAGTACTGACAGAATCATGCATGTTTTCCCCTTGTGTACCATACCCTGGGCAAGGATGTGCTGTAGCTGTATATATTTCCTGTGTTACAAATAAAAACGCAAGCCAAATTCACCTTTCCTGCAACACTATTAAAAATCAAGGAAAATTACTCCAGGGATAAATCTGGCCCAGAGATGCTTTTCAACAAAGATGAGTTTCAGAATAAGTTCTACCAAAATAGGTCTGTGTGGAAATACTTGAAACATTTTCACTGGTGTTCCCAGAGCACTTGTTTAAAAATCTATTGGAACAGACAGTTCCCAGTAATAAATATGTGGAAAATTTGAAGACAGTGTTTTAGAATACTCTGTTTCCAGGTGATCAACCTGGTATTCTTACAGTCTGGATTTAGGGGGGGCAGTTTTGTTGTTGTTGCTGTCTCTTTTTTTTGGTTTGTTTTCAGGGTTGTGGGATTTTTTTTTTCGGGGGGGGGGGGGGGGGGGGTTTGTTGTGTTTTTTT
>NW_009613499.1:11308-31830 GCF_000690535.1 Cariama cristata
TTGTTTTGTTTTGTTTTAATACCTAAGTATCTGCAGTCTTAAATAAAGGCCACTTTATATGCAGCTCAACGTGGGTACCAAGTATTGAGGAGCTCAGAAGTTACAGGTTTACTCGGAGAATCAGACCCATGCATTCAAGAGATGTCAAATTTTCACGTTAAGATTACACAACCAGATGAAACACTACTATAAATAACATCAGGTTAGACTCTCAGCTGGTATGAACTGGAACCAGTCTACTAGAATCAATTAATCTTCCTGAGCTTATCTGACTCAC
This sequence comes from Cariama cristata, assembly GCF_000690535.1. Classification (NCBI taxonomy): domain Eukaryota; kingdom Metazoa; phylum Chordata; class Aves; order Cariamiformes; family Cariamidae; genus Cariama; species Cariama cristata. The sequence continues at coordinate 11,586 of NW_009613499.1, forward strand.
TCAGCGAATGTGCACAATATTATTATTACAGTTCTCTGCAGAGTCGTATATGCAGAAGTGCTAGGAAGGGCAATGGCCTCGGTTAACCTTCACACACAGTAGCATGATGCTGGAGACCAGCATGAATGCACCCTTCTCCTACAAAAAAAGGTATCAACTAAAATGATGAAAACAGCCATAAAACACACGGAAGTTGCTAAAAGCAATTTATCAGCAATTTGCACAGCTAGCAACCATTGTAATCACATTTTTTTGCAGAATCATAGAAAATTGGGCTGAAAGGAACTTCCAGAGGCCATTCATCCCTTCCCTGCCCCAGGGCGAGTCTTAGCACACCTACATATCCCTGACGTCTCCTCCTTCCTCAGAAGTTTTTGAGAGAAAATCCTTCATTCTTGACCTCAGTCCAAAATAAGATGCAATTTAAACACAGTTGTTCATCTCATTTTAAGCTCCAGGTGTTGGCCTTTAATGCTAATAAATACACAGAACATCAAACTGGCTGGTTAGTTCCTATGTGAAAACAGAGCTGAGCCTTTGCTAACGCAGGGACAGCAGAAGATATAAACAGGTAAGATTAACGATTTTTTGAGCGCAAGAGCCAAACGTAGCAGAAATAAAAAATCTGTTCAACAGAACTCCATTGCAGAAGATATTTTCAGCACATCTGGAGGAGACCACAGAGGTCATGAGAAAATCTGCAATGCTCTCATCAAGGCCATCCTCTCCACGACAAGCACAGAGAGGCAGCGGGTGTACATAACCTCCCGCTGCCATACAGAAGAGCCCATGCTGTTCCCAAAGCCCGCTATTCTCTCCAGCGTTGCTCTGACCAAGCCTGTTTTCCATCCCCCAGCTTTTACAAGCTCATAACAAAGTGCCCTTGCAATGGCACAGGAGCACGTACTTCTCCTCCCCTCTGTTTTCCCACCAGAAAGTCACAGGCTCAGAAGAGGGTCCCACGGAGCAGGCCGTTCCCAGCTCCCCTGCCTCCCAAACCTCCCGGGCCACAAATCCAGAGACAGAGTCTGTGAAGGGAGGAAAGAGGAGGCTGGCAAGGAAAGCCATTAAATGTGCCATTTTGCAAAAATAGTACTTGGATGGTTCTCACCAGCACAGAACTATTCAGGACTAACAGTGCTACTGATAGTGCTTCTGAGGTAAGGTAAAGGGAGAAGGGTCTGGACATCAGATCCTAGGTTTAGAAAAGTTTTAAATTATTAAAGCAGGGCATCAATTCTTGTAATGAGGCGCTGCAGCTTATTTACAGAAAATAATGGACTAACAAGAACATTTTTTTTCCTTCCACATCTTCCAGGCATGGCATCAATAGGATCCGTTTGGAAATGTTTCCATTGCTTCTGCCACAGTCCTGAAAACAATCTTGTGCTTGTGAAGAGATGCAACACAGTCTCCTCATTGAGATTCTAAACCAGAATACATATTTCTGCTATTTTTTCCGCATATATTTCTTTGCATGCAATTACTCAGACAAATCATACTCCTCAATCTCTTGGGACTCACTTTACTCCAATAATTGAGAGGGCTTTTTTCTTCTCTGATGTTCTGTTTTTCAGGGCAAGGTTATTTTTTGTGTGTATGATCCTTTTTCAATTATGCAAAACCCAAGGTAAAAGTCTAATAAAAAATGCAACAAGGTTATTGCTTATTTTTGTGGTCTGACATTTTCATTTCATGTCATAATGACTCTAATCAATCTATTCTGCATTACACACATATAACATTCCTAACCAGTAGCAATTAGAAATAGATATCCAATTTCTTTCTTCCAGAATTGTATAAAAACTAATGTCACTTGTCACAAAAAGACTTCAGACTACAAAGAGCAACACACAAAACAGTAAGTATTTTAATTTGACACCATTCTTCACGCAGTTCTCAAATCAAAAGCAACAATGTTAAATTCTATTATTAGTCCTCCTGTTTGGATCATCACTCTGATTAAAGGCATTAATGAGATGGAGACCTGCAAAGCGCTGTCTTAGAAGCTATAAAATATAAAAACTAAAATTGAACAATTTGGTCCTCGGGATTAAAAATCTTCAGTAAATCACATAATCACCAAGAAAAGGCTAAAGTACTGAACAAGGAGCATCTGTAGTGGCCCTGTCCCTTTCTGTACAAGTGACAGGCAGGTTATCTCTCAGTGACAAATGCATGAGTCTTCCCGTGACTCATATTAGAGATGTTGTATCCCATCACGGTGAGGGAGCTGCGCTGGCAGCTTTCCATCCCAGGGCTCAAATTCTCACAGCTGCCCAAGCACAGGACTTTCCTGCTCTCCTCCGACACACTTCCCCTTATTTTCCAAGAGGCAACAAGCACAGTTGTCCCAGTAGCAGCAGGAGGTGTCCTACACCAGTTCATGTTCTCCCAAAGACCCAACTGGTCTCACATTGGCAGCTGCAATAAAAACAACTGCTCCGCTTGGGCAAGGAGCAGCCAGTTGCTGCAACAGTCAGCTCTGCCCCAGCTGACAGAAGTGGGACACGGCAACATTTCTTCATATTGGTTACAGAAGTCTTGACATTAATTTCACTTGGAAGCTCGTCCCTGCCAATCACATTTGTTCACTTGGTACATCAGCCACTTGTTCCTTAAAAAGTTCAGACAGAGGGAAAAAAAGGATGTGGAAGCTGGAATAACGCTGAGCTCTTCTGTAACCAGACTGGATATTAGGAAAAATTTCTTCACCATAAAGGTTGTCAAGCCCTGGGACAGGCTGCCCAGCGAAGTGGTGGAGTCACCATCCCTGGAGGCATTTAAAAGACATGTAGATGTGGTGCTTAGGGACATGGTTTACTTGTGGACTTGGCCGTGCTACGTTAGTGGTTGGACTCGATGATCTTAAAGGTCTTTTCCAACCTAAACAATTCTATGATTCCATGGCTTCTGTATCTCTAGAAGTGGCTATATCACATCCAGAGTATGTTGGCTTACCACCTCAGAAGTCAGAGGGGCCACCCCAGCTTCAATTCCCAAGACATTTGTATACAATTAATACCCATTTAAGCTGAGTCCCATACAGCATATACAGGAGTGGGGGTGAGCTCTCATTAGGTCCCAACTTGCCATTGAACAAAGTAACAAGATGGGCAGGATCCAAGGAGCCTCCTTTAATCAAGCAATCCCTTCAGGTCCAGTCCCTCCAAGAGGGACAGCAATTATAAAGCGCTCAGTAGCGAACCATTAACCTTGCAGTTGCCAAAAACCTGAAGTTTCATTTAACACATGAAATTTTTTCATTCCCTTCTAAATCCTTCATACAATCTGCGTATCAGCAAGTGCAGATTACCATTTTTATTTTCATATAGCAAACTAAATATAACCCCGATAGTTAAGAGTGAAATAAAGAAACAATTGCAGATTTTGAATACTGATGGTTATTCCCCCCAATATTTGTATGTATCTTCCAAATGCTGAGTAAATCAAAACCTAGAGAGAAATACACGCTGTGGACCAGATCTTTCAGTAGGTATAAGTCAGCATGGTCTGAACAACTCTTCATACATAATTACGCTGCCAAATACTTCATGAAAAGACTTGAGTGGATGTCAGCATATGCTTCATGTAAAACAGACAAGAGGACCTTCATCAGACAAGAATTAAATTAAGACTCACTACAGGAACTGTATCATACAGTTTAAAAGAAAACCACACCACAAACACGTGCAGGCTTGAAAACAGGGGTAAAAAGCATGAGGAATGTCAGCTGAGGTCTGCTCCTTACAAGGAAGGAGACTCAACAGCAAGGGATACTATTACCCATTGCATCCAGAGAACTGGTTTTATAGGAACTGGCAGGTTTGCGGCTCCAAAGCAGCTGCTTGAATATTTAACTTGAAAGGCAGACTATTCCTTGCATTTTCTTTGGTGTGTCTTTTAGCTGTACCGCTAAACCGCTCTGCTGACACAGCAGTGCCAAACGGCAAGGTGTTTCACAGGACCTGAGTAAAACCACGGTAAAAACTGCACATGGTTTATATGGCACATAGAAGCAAAGAGCACAGCGCCGTACTGATGCCAGAAGTGCCTGGAAGCTGTCACATGATTTTTTGAGGACACAGCTCAGTACGTTTGCATCAGCAGGGTGGTTGTACAGGAGCCATTTTCAGTGCTGACTATTTTGTCGTAAAGAAAGACAAAGAAGGAAGCAGTCAGTAAGAGACAGAAACCTGTGCCATCAGGAGAGCAGCAAATGACTCATCTACTGCACAGATGCACACAAGGCTAGTCTGTGCTAGTCGGAGATGGGTATTACAGATAATAACTCCAACAGCCTGCATTATATAGATACCAGGTTTGCAGCCTACACATCTGCCAGTTTCCTTGCTGGTTCCTGAAAAACAGCATACATCCAATCACTCGCCAGCAATAATTCCCTTTCCTGCTTCAATCTTCTGTTACACAGTTTCATCTAGTCCAAGAGACTTAATATATATACATATATATATCGACAATATCTGATTTTTTGCTGGAACAGTGGAACAAAATAGCTGATGAACTGAATTTAAAAAAAAAAGAGAATGCAAAAAATTGAAGTTCACCAGCTGAAAATTATTTTCCAAGCAATGATTCAGCTTAGTGCATGATTTTACATGTACATAGACACATAGGTTTTCCACATATTAAACTAATGCTACCTAGAACAAAAGATGTGCTTAGCTTTTCTTTGAAAAGCCCATCACACAAGCAGGTTATCTAATAAATAAAGACACAACTGTAGTCTGATACAATATGGCAATTTTAATCTAACATAAAATCTGAGCTCAGCTGGCAGAGGCTGAAGCCACATGTTTTAAAGGAAAGCTACCAGACCTTCCCTGGTGTGAATATTTAATATTTTGAGAGAATTTTGTGTTTAGAAGTTACTCCATCAGAAGCACACACAGTTCTCTTAAACACTTTAAGTTAGGGATAACCAACTTGTAAGATTGCTCACAAAATCTCCAACCCCTCAAGCAAAGCAAGAACTCCTAAATCAGAAAAGCTGTGGACAAACAGGATTACCAGTCTGGCTTGCAAGTGAGAATAGCCTGATAAAAAAGGCAGAATTACATTTACATGTGGGAAATTTTAAAATTATTACTAAATATAACATCTCAGATTTCCCCCCTCCGCTTTCATTTGCAATAATACACACACACTCATCTCTGCTTGTTCCATTAGGTAACAACAGGTAGCAGAGTCAAAGTCACGTTCTTGTTCAAAATTACTTGGGATTTGAGAGCTCCCTCCCAGGTTCCCCCGCAGGGGAGCAGCAACGTTGACACCACGGGAAAACAGGCAGGCATGTGCGGAAAGCAGAGGAACAGGAAATACGTGTGTGTGGCTCTCAGACCCATCTTCTTCACAGGCCTTGTCAAAATACCTGCAAGGTAGCCAAAATTCCCATACAGATCCGAACTGGGGAGGGAGGAGGGAAAGACTCAAGTATTGGGATGTTCCAATTTGAAAGTGTCATTAAGCACTATAATTATGAGATAATTACATTGGAGGGAGGGGAATTAAAAAAAAAAAAAAATCAAGTAGAGGATCCGTTTGATATGGTACCTAGACAGCAAGGGAGAGAAGCATTTATTCTACCACACTGAAATATTTTATATTCACAGTCATCACTGCAGTGCTGAATAAAGTGAAGGAAAGTGCTGCTGCTTCTTCTCTGCTATGGCACCCTCTGCCATCCAAATTCCCACTCCCTCTCACACCTTTACAAAATGTCAGTGCAGTGACTTTCTAGGAATTTGGGCCAAGTTCAAGAATCCCCATCTGCTCCCGTTGGACAGGAATGAGATCAGACTGTAAATGCATGGCAGACTCCTCACAAGGAGAGGTGCAAGCACAATTTGGACACGTATGAAAGTCAGTACCAGCTTTCTTCATTCAAATTAAAAATTTCAGACTTGCTTCTGTCTCTCTGTAATGAAGCATTCATATATTCAGTTCATCATCCATTTAGGTTAAGTGCATGTATAGGCAAGCACTCTCAAGACACTTCATTAATCTACATTTATCTTAAAGATGTTTAGAATTGTAGACGTGCACGCACAAGATGAGTTTTTCAAGACTTAAAAGCAATTAGGTGTTCAGAAAAGTGGCTTTGGTAGCACATGTTCTCACAGTTATTTAAATAAATTGAAATCAAATGTATGTTTAAATCAGCACAAGACTTCTCATTATACACCAGCATTTTTTCAGGTTTTAAGAGTTTTTTTGAATTGCTTTGCACTGCGTACCTAGGAGCATGCATTTATGCAGGTAGTCAGCTTGCAGGATGGTTCCCCTCGACAGCGCTATACACACCCTCCTCTCACAGGTTCAAAAATGGAATTTATAATATTTTGTCATTGTATTTGCTAGCACTACAGAAGTATATATACAAAATATGTGCTTTGTATCAAAACATCAGTCTTTCAAGTGACTTGCAGAAACAAACAGCAGAGATAGAGCCAACAACTGAAGAACAGAGCAGTGCAACCACTCGGATCAAGTGTTGGAGCAAACCTGGGTCAGCAGCTCCCTGACTGCTTGGAAGGAAGCACTCAGAATATACAAGGTCCATAACAGTAGAAAAGAAAGAGAGAACACACCACAGCTTCTGGGCAACTCAATTTACTTTCTCATTTATGCTCTGAAGCGCATAAATTTGGAGTCACTTTCTGGAGATGTTTCTCTCCACCTGACCGGTTATCACAATATCCCAGGGCTAAAGGTAGGAGCAGGAGACTGCCTTCATCCACTGAACACTTCCCAATTTACCTTCATGGCACTCTGCAGGGCTGAGATCAAACTTCCCTACTTCGTAAGATGGGGAACATTAAAAAAAAAAAAAAATTAAAAACCAAACCAAACAGAAATCAAGCTACTTGCGCAAAGCTTTATGAGAAATTAGGTAGAACTAGAAACTCAAGGTGGATCATTCAAGTCCCATTTGAGCCCTGTAAGATTAGCCCTTCTGCATTTGACCATCTACTACACTTCCAGATGCGAAGTCGTTTCAAATCCTGCCTGTTTAAACTGTAACAGAAGACTCTTGAATATTCCATCATTGGAAAAAGACGACCCTAACTCTGGTGGAAAATATCAGACTTCCTTAAAATCCCAAGTGTCTCTCTTCCTTCCATCTATTTATTTTCCTTTTAAGTCCATTTGTGGACTTAAAAGGAGAATAAATAGTCCATTTCTTGGCCAAGAAAAAAAACAATGTGATTACATTCTGCATATAGTTAAAGCCTGAAGCCTGTTGTTGTTTTAAAACATACACATAAACATACAGATACATATGTACATATACACATACTCTCACATATATATAGCCTTTGTTAATATTCAGAACAGATGTTGATAAACCACCTCTATTTGATTTTTTAGTGATTCTTGTAAAAAGCAATCCCCAAATGTGCAAACTATTAAGAAAATATGTGAAAAAACAAAGTCTGATTGGCAGACTAAAGCTGTAAGCTGAATAAGACATAAGCCTGTTTAGCATTAATGCCAGAAGATCCTCTCTCACTCTGAAAATGTGACATGCCATTTGCTCCATTTAATTTACATTAAAATTAGGAAATCAGAAATTAATACAGACAATTTAGAATTGAAGTCATGCAAAGACAGCCCTTCTTTTTTAACAGACTTTCAGTTCGGAAGTGAGTATTACTGCACGTTGCTGAATTGCTCCAACAGTCCACAAGGCCAGCACTAGAAGTCCTGTCAATGCAACCATTAGGATTTCATTTACTATGAGCTGACTAACTCAAGGCTTCCTTTCCCACTAATAGAATACCACAAACTGCCTCCAACTATTATGAGTTTAGATCTGAGTGTACGAGCAAGGAATGACTGTCATATGCACCATTTAGAATTACAGTTTCACAGATCAAGGAACTGAAACTTTCCAAAATTGGGAAAAGAAAAAGAAAGGCAAGACAGTGCTTCACCCTAGTTAAAAAGTCACTGCAACTTAGAATCCATGAAACTTTAGTCAAGAAAGTAAAAATGAAAGTCTAGCCCTTAAAAAGTAAGGTCAGATGTTTCATTAATTTCCCCTTATATTTTTGTGAAGCACGTGGTCCAAGGTCACAGAAATCTCTATCACAAGTCACAAATATGCGACCAGTAAAGATCCAAGAGTTTCCTTTCCAAGCTAGAGACAATTACCAACAAAACAGAAGACCCCACTCCAGCACCATGTCAAATAAAGGGAGCCAGAGCTCTGCATCAGCCATCACATTTAATAGAAATGACAATACTGAGAAACAGCTCTGCAGCATGAGCCTCCGGCTGGCCCAGCTCCCGCTGCGCTGGGGCAGTTAACTCTACCAGAAGCCCCTTACAGTTGCTCATACCCCCTACTCACTGCAGGAGCCCTGCTCACATTTGTGTTTACTACTCTAGGTCAATGCCAATAACTTCACAGTCCTTACCTACTGAAAAGCACTATCCTGCTCTGCCTTTAACCTTCCCCACGTTCCCACTGTATTAAGGACATGCTTCTTATTCCAAGCACCTTAAACTCCATCTCAGCCCATTTTAATCACGCACACGGAGGTTTTCTTCCCTTCCAATACTTTTAGTGAACATAACATTAGAAGAGGCTGAAAATTTTTCCTTACTTAATCCTGACAAAACCTTTTCCTCTAAGCACTTTGTAACAGGGCTGCTGCAGAGAGTTTTATAATGGAAATGGTGATGTAACCTTAAACACAGAACCAAGCTTCATGAAAACCCTGTCATGCTTCTGAAAAGAAAATGTGTTCAAAGCCTAAAAGGCGCTGTCATAATCATAAAATGCACACACTACTGCTGCATGCTTTCAAAAAACGTCATTAAACGTGGCTGGGCACAGCAGCAATGAACTGCAGTCTCCCCTGACTTTGTGCAGTATGGGGGCTCATTACTACCATCAGCTGTGACCCTCTCCACACTAACAAGGAAAGGGAAGATAAAAATCTGCACTAAATTAGAAACTAGTTTCGTGATCACAAAGAGTAAGAGAACAAAATTAGCCTGAATAGAAGTCAGTACTGGAGGGTTACTCTCACTACCTGGTCATTATACGCTTAGCTATTCTTTGCCTAGTATTAACACCTATCCATTTCTCCAGATCAGTGACTCTCATTACCATCCTCACTCCTTCGTTGTTACAAACCAGCCTTCGTCTGGGGAAGGTTTATCAGCTGCAATGAACACTGGCCACCGTCTTGGAAATTTTGAAATTAGGACAGTAAATCACCACTAACCACTGCACATAAGAGACATGTCCATATGTGACAAAGATATAACAAGGCTGTTTCATTAAATCTATAAGAGAACACTGAAGAGAAGTGAACAAGACTTGGCCTTAGTGAACATCTGAAAGTTAATAACCCTAGGTTAATAACCCTGATGAGGACTGCTGTTACAAAGACCAAGATCTCCAGGAATTTAACACAGGGTAACTTTTAATAATAAAACTACACTTACACCTACAGTGCTCTGGATTATTTAAGATTTATACCAGTGAGAGCCAGGAGACCTCATCTAATCAGCAATATGCTGTAATAGCCTCTGATTCTGAGGCTATCAATTTACTTTGTGTTCACAGACTATGTATAACATACCATAAAATGAAATAATAAAAAGAGGTAAAAGGGAAGAGCAGAGCTGATATGGCAAAAGACCCAAGCAGTAGCAAGGGGCTGGGGCGGGGGGTGGGGTGGGGGTGTTTTAATGCATGCGCAGTTCTGAAATTATAACTCCCAACTTCCCTATCACATTACTGTGTGAGCTGCAGATGAAACAAAGCAATGGAGAATAACAGGGCCATATTGCCTCTTTTGAAAGGAAAACTCCACCATCACAGAAAGTTAATAAAGATAATAAAAGCAACAGGCAAGACTAAGAAAGTGGAGAATTAAAAGTAATAGTATTGATTCAAGTAGTTCATTTTTTTATTCATGGATATTCTTTCCAATGTCTATCATAAAAGTATTTTATGCTTAATAGGTGCCATGTGCAAGTGTTTGCTAAAATACTGACTTATTTATAAGTACAGAAAAAAAAAAACCTTTACCAAGGCTTTAAATGGCTTCATTCCCGCATCCAGAGCCTGCACAGAAGGACGCATGTAAGAAACGGCAGGGATCTGCACAAGTCCTTTACAAAAATGTCATCACAGGAGACAGCCATATGCAGAATTCAAGAACCAAAATGAAGTGTGGACCATGTAGAACAAAAGAAAATTTAACCTCAGTGAAAGCCCTTTGATGTTGAAACAATTTAATAGAAGGTGGGTGCTAGAGATGCTGAAGTATTCTGTTGTTTTAAATTGCAAAGCAAATTAAAATATGTTTTCATCTGGTAACCCTGGTTAATTTGTCTGTCAGTGATCTTTGACTCCTCAGAGGAGAAGGCATGTATGTTATTAACCACCTTTCCAAGGGTGTCAAAAGAAAAAAAAAATGCATTCTGTGTCCTCAAAGGGCAATCGAGAGCTTTATCCAAAGCCATTCTGGGAACTTCACTGAACAGCAGATGGTATATGCCTGAACTCTTCCCATCTGGTCCAGACCAGTCACCCCAGTTCACTGTAGCTACTGAAGAGCTATCACCCTTTGGATGTGCAACCTGGCTCAGCTTCATTCTAAAAACATCTTTCTCGCCGACTATAAAGGAAGAGAGAGAGAGTTCAGTTGGACAGCTACTGCTAGATGGGATGAACACAGATCTGCATAAAGTCTCTAAGAAACCATCAGGTACCTGTAGCACTGACATGACACAATACTGAAAACAGCACATTAAAACTTTTGACAGTTAAAAGATGATGCTTTTTGCATAAATGTGTGATTCACCCTCTCCCTGACTCCGTTTGCTCTTTTATCCAGTCACTATCAAGTTTATACAAGGACTACTCAACAGCAGGGTGGCCGACTGACCTGCACCACTATCCTGACAGCAGCCCTCTGTGTCTTTGAAGCTCTAGTACCAGTAACACCTCTTCTCACACGCCGGGTTTTTTTTGTTTGGTTTGTTTTTTTTTTTTTTCAGTCTAAGCTTTCTAATACAGTTTTCTATTTTGGGTATAGCTCTGATATAGTAAACATATCTCTGTTGCTTATTTAATCACCTAAAATGCCAGACAAATCACAGGGATTCACTGCAGTTACTCTAAGGCACATGGCTTTGAAACACTTTATACTGTTGAATTTAATTTTCAGCTTGACCCCTGTGATCAGCTGCATTAAATATACATCAGATTTTGATCAGAAGTTTCTGCTTCTTAATTTAACTTCTGTTTTCATTTACAATGGCACTTTTCCATACATGTGAGGCATGGGAAGCATGATAATAAACTAAACTATGTACAGAAATAGTATGTTGCTGTTTTCTGTTATTTCCAGAAAAACACGCATATCTTGCATAGATTTTTTTATTCCTTAAAAGAAAATCAGTATCAATAATCCACTTGACTAAAAAAAAAAAACAAAACACCCCAAACACAAAACCTCAGTTGGATACACAAGTTCTAGTGTCAGAGCCTTACAGACAGTGAGCCAAATTGGTTCCTGCTTCTCTCCCTTCCTCCTCCTGCTTCTGATTTAAATGTTTGCAGCCCTTATGTTTTGAATATTTATCCCCAATTCAGTCTATTCCACACACTTTAACTATGAAACTCTAATTCAGCTAACAGATTAAATCCCATTGTTTAAACTACAAATTTTAATCCATAATTAATAGGCAAACCAAGGCCTTTATTTCTTTTGCATAAATTGTTCTCCTCCTTCCCCAGTCTCCACAATATAGAATGTTGTTTCTCGAAACTTTACTTTGTAATCTCATTATCAGTCTCTTCCCTCTCCCATCGGTTGAGTTTTGTATTTAGATAGAAATGTCTTCGGGTACTGCCTGGCAACACTTACGGCAATCACACCCAGTTGGAATTGAAAATGCTATTTAATCTGCTGTGATTTTGTTGGTATCAAAGATTCAGATTAATAGTAAGGGGAGGGGGGGGGCAATTGTTACAGCTTTGGAAGGATGTAATGTACTTGACTGAGCAAACATGTAAAGAAGCACGTGTTTTCCTCCGATGAGCCAAAAAGGCACGTGAGGGTCACAGCGACTGAAAGAGGAGACGGTGCAGAAGTAGATCCCTTTCCTGCCCATGCGCTGCAGGACACTGGCTGGAGATGAGGCAGGGAAGCACAGACTCAAGGAAATGTCCCTTCTGCTACTCTTCATCCTGACTTTTGCAACGACTGCCCCTGGGCAAATGAATATCAGATGACTAATAGTCTTCTGTGCTGAAGCAGACTGTTAATGAAGCCTTCCCAATGGCACTCTGAAAGCCCAAAGGGTACTGGAAAGAGGCACTGGGATAGGATCAGCAATCTTCTTTCAGAAACCAGAGCCCCACTGGTGCAGCTGACCTACATGCTCCAGCTCAGCATTGAAGGCCTAGCCAAAACATGCACAAATAACGGGTCCCTATCAGCTGAATCTACCACCATTCCGTGCTGGTGAGAACAAGTCGTCATCTCTCATGTACTGCTCCGTCAGCAGCTACAGATGCTAAATACAATCCTAAACCACACCTGTTTTAACTTGCATAAGGCCCTTTACAGACCAGGCTCTATCTTGCCAGAACCTCATGTTAGATTGCCATTTATTCACTCGTTGCGGTGAGAAATCCAGGGTTTTAAGTGACCATAACCCTCACCTTTGATATCTAATTCAAATCAGTTTTAAAACTTCCTTCTCATGACTAATTCCCTTTATCCAATCTATTAGATTTAAGAAATCATAGCAAGTCTCAATTTTTAAACTCCTTTTTAACCAAGGTAGTCCTTCCTTTGAAAGACCACAAAGGTTCTTCATGATCTGCACATCTACATATCTTCTTGCACAGCCAGGGGCAACTTCTGCATATTCAAAGCTTGCAATCTGTGGGTTTTGATGTTTTACATCAAGAGCAAAGTACATCTAGGTTCAAAATAATCCCATGCCTCCATTTTTCACTTCAACTAAAAAGGATTCAACAAGACACATCAGAGGAGAAAACACTGGTGTTGATTTGCATTCTAGAAATTAACAGATGCTAAAAATGAAAATTATTTAAGCAGAAATCTTGGTTGTTAAATATTTGTAGCCTTTTCTACACTTCAGTTATTCTCTGCAGAAGGGTTGCTGTAACATGAGCCTTTTGTTTGCTGAAAAGGCAGATAAATTACACCACTAATTGGTCGCATATAACACACACTTATTCAAATTCTTTATTATATATGGGAAATTACTCAGTTCTAATGTTCTAAGTGAACACATTTTCAGCTGTTATTCCTATCAAGGTTGCATTAAGAAACATAAGCAAGGCAGAGCAAGCTCACAAACCATCAAAGAGAAACTGATTTTATTAGATAAAATCACCCAAAGCAAGCTAGGCATAAAGTGGAACAGACATTTTGTTTATAGATCAAATTTATGAAATTAATTATTATCTAAAGCCAGCAATTTTATTTTTTTTGGTCCTGATTACAGATTTTAGAACTAGTAGTTATCCTTTTCTATCTCAATCATATTCCTAATTCTTCATCACTTTCATCAGCTTTGGAATAACTAGTTACTGAATTGAAATAACTAGTTACTGAATTCATTGAATGAAATTAAAAAGGAAAAAATCAACAAAATATCTCTGAATTTGACAGGAAAATTTCTGTCAAATTTTGCTTGTTTCTCAAGAAAACTGTTTTCAATCTCTTAACCAGTAAATTTCAACAAGTCACAAGTGTTCAGGGCAGGGGGGACGCCTTAAAGTGCTTAGATCAGAGAGGTAGGGGAGGTTAAATTAGACTCAGTATTTCATTATGGTTAAACTACACATTTATTTTAAAACTTACTTGTAAATAAGATTTTTTTTCCCCATTACTTTTATATATTTCTAATCCAGCTTAAATTAATGTTTCAGTCTACACAATCCTATAGACCTACCCCCATACATACATTCAACAAAGATGATCTCAAAGTAGACAAACCAAAATCACAGGGCATTCCATCCTGAAACAGGTCTTTGCCAACCTTGAATTTACAGTTAGTGTTTAAGTCTTACACCCCCAACAGAGAATCTAAAGTATACTCCGCTGTCCTGATCTTGGACAAGGCTCACTCCTGTATCACAACGCTGGCAGGATGCTTGTACAATAAGACAAAGGCACAAACGTAGTGGATGCTTCCATACCTCATGGAGCCACCGGTCAAACAGCAGAGCAGTGAAGACCACAGCAGTGCTGCTTCACCACACAGCAGGCACCCAGAGCAGGATCAGATTCATGTCAGATTTATGTCCAGCAGAAAGTCTTCAGGCTCTGCTCACCTGCCTTATTCTTCCCTGGAGATGCAGAAAGTGATTCTTCGAGAGGCACAGTTCCCCAAGAGCTAAAGTGTTCCTTTTCTTCCCGCTACAGCCCAGCTACCTGCATTTGGGCAATGGCTGCTGCAGGTATAGGATGGCCCCTCTTTCCTGCCTATCTTCTATCCTCACCTTTACTGGCAACAACAGAAACCACCTGGCTGCTAGATCAGATAGCAGAAGCTGTCCTAATCACCCACAGCAGCTGTCACCCGCTTTCCCCCTCCCCTCTCTTTTCCCAGGTCCCTACATCAGCCCTGCTCTGGGGGGCTGGCACAGGAGTCAGTAGGGGGATGCGAGGGGCATGCAGCTCCAGCTTGGCAGGTTTCAGTGTCTAGAGAAGTCCTGCACAGAGGGGTGGAACCACCTTGTAATCTCGGCCTGAGTTGGCTAAAAAAATACAAAGCAAACATTAGATTGTATGCTTTTGCGTACACATCAGAATAAAAGGAGGCAAAGATGGTCAAAAAGATACAGCTGCGTAAGGGACTGTAAGAACTTTCAGTGCAAATGCAGAAGCGCCAGGGGAACGCACCAGAGGTTTGCAAAGCACGGCAGACGGACAGCCGAGATAGGTGTGTTACAATGAGAGCAAGGATAACAGCACTGTAACAGAGAAACCTGAACTGGTTTAATCGGGGCCTTCTCCTTATAAAATAGTTATAAAAAGAAATGTGAGATTACAGGACCAGCTGAAACTGCTGTGCTAATAAAACACAGGAAACCATTGATCTCAACAAGAGTAATTTCCTGAATGCTTAGAGAGAACTGAGTCTGCAGGGCTAAAATATCTTATTATTTCTCATTAATTTTTTTTTAAACATGTACAGTTCCTTGTAAAAGTTGAACACAGCAGCTGGAGAGAACCCATACCCAAATGATTCTGCAGTGATCATGGGTTCACTGAAATTCTGAAGGCAGAAGATACCAAAGCTTTTCCTGCATAAATCCAAGGCTGACCATTTTAAAAAGCTTTTTACAACTTGCCAAAATAACTTAGAAAATATCATGCCATGTCAAAAAACTGGGGGAACATAAGGAGTTCAGGGAAAAAAAAACACACACAACTCAGAAGCATACACAATTTAATTTTTTTCTTCAACATGAATGACTGTGCAACTGAGGTCCCTTTAAACTTAAGCATCACTAACAGATTAGGCAGTAGCACAGAAAGCCAAAAAGCAAAACAGAAATACAAAAAGAGAGATGGAATTTACTTAACAAGGTCTACAATATATCCTGGCACATCTCAGGCTCAGTAAAAAAAATAAAACAATTGAAGACACTTACCACAGGATTTTGTAAATATGGGTTGACGCTCACATACCACTCAGCGTTACATGCGGTTGCAAAAATTCACTGTCTCACGAGATCAGATGCATACACCCTAAGTTATAAATTTATGCAAGCTTTTGCCAGAACCAGTCAGACATTTTCCTTTATTTCCACAGCTGCTGAAAAGTATTATCGCATCCATACTCTATCATGTCCAAATTTTCCTGGCTTTTGAAATGATCCATGCTTCCTATTTAAAGCTTGAGCTGGAATGGATGTTTAACTCATTTCACAAAAGAGTTTGGTTATACATCTCCCTTTATGAAAAATGTAAATTATTCAGCTAAGAAGCAGTGTTTTTTTACCCCAAGACGCTACTCCAGCAGCAGTTAAGCAAATAACATGAAACAAAACCAGGGAAAGGTACCAAAGTGTTTTGTAACTAACACAGAAGACGGTTTTGGTTTGTTTTCATACAGTTCAAACAGAAGAAGTTTTATGACTTAAGTAAAATGAGCGCAAAAGGGTTTGGAGAAGGAAGATTTCCATTAAACAGATCCGAACTGGTTCAACAGTAATTTGAGCTCCCTATGAGCTCACTTTTTGCCATGCCACAGTCAGGAGCAAAGCAAAAACTTCACAAAACACAGGAGGGAACTGATGACAGATGAGCGGGCAAGAGGCAACACAGAGGACATCTCTGAAATAATTACTACTACTACATTACAACCTGCCATGAGAGCACCTTTCCCACGTTTTTAAAGCTGTGAACATAAACAGCACTTACAAAGAAATTTAACTTGAGTGGTGAACCAGGAAATTAAAAAAATGGGCTGGAAGAAAATGATGGATTTTCTTGTGCCAAAATGAGCAGCCCTGGGAAGCCCCAGCTCTCAACAGAGAATCCCACTTCATGATCGCCGGGGGTTTTCCATCTGCAGGGAGTGGGATTTCGGGATGACGTTTCCTCTTCCTTACCCTTTGCTGGCTGTCAGGAGAGGCTGCTATCAGCTATGGCAAACCCACCTCTGGGACATGGAGAAGCTGTAAGGCAGCTCAGGACAGCTAACCGCTTTAGGGGTCTGGCAGAGACACCCTGGCTTAGGGAGTCATCCTCTACCTGCATTTAAGTCAGCTCTGATTCACAGCAAAATAATCATTTTGATGGTGAAAAGCAGCTACTAAAACGGCTTTCCTGCAACAACAGCACCAACAAAAAGCCAAGTTGGGAGACTCTCTGACAGCATCTGCAATTTATGGGAAGTGGGCAAGCAAGAAGCAGGCTCAGGCCAGGCTCAGGAGTAGTTAGTGCTGCCTGGAGGTCATACCTGGCTGCAAGCACCCATACTGCAGAAGGGCAACCTGAGCACAGTGCCATCGGTTCCTGCAGCAGGTGATGTGGGTGACCCTTTGGAGAGGGCCCCACAATCCCACGGCATAAGCCCACATGAGGATGACTGGGGGAGAATCACACCAAACCTGTGGCCGACAAGAATCCCAGCTCACACCTGGTGTCAGGGCAGCACTTAAAGCATGGTGTGAATGGTGCCCCTGTGCTCTCCCTTCGTGCGGTTGTGGATGGTGCCCGGTGACCGCTGGGCTCTGGAAGGACACAGGAACATACGGTTTGCCTGGTGGGAATTTAACAAGACACCACTTCATCTCAGACAGCACAGCAAGTCTTCCTTCTGACAGCTTAATGTTTCACCCGCAGATCTGCATGTAATCAGCTCAGTGTTAGGATCTGCAGTTAAACCTCATTGGCTGAGCTTGAAGATTAGAGATAAAAAACAGGAGATTCAGGAACAAAAACGAAGGTAAAGCAGAGTTATTGTTTCCCTCCTCATTACTCATCACTGTAATGGCACCCAAAGGACAACCACCTGCTGGCAGCACCAATACTGGTTCAATCCCTTCTGGAGAGGTGGGCAGGCCATTACCAGTCTCCAGCAGCAAAAGTTGAGAATTACCAAAAACCTTGCACAGGTTTAGAGTGGGGAAGTTGATTCCTTCTGGGGGAGGCAAAATGAGCCACCATCTGCGTTGGCAGCCCAGCTGCCCAATACCCACTCAGACAGTTTAAATCCCGACTTACTGGGTTGAGCAGTACTTGCAGAAAGACCCCACGTCAACAGGAACCAGGTTAATGGTATAGGAGGAGGCAAGGCACAGGCTTTGCTGAACAGGAATTTTCCTCTCCGAGGAATTCTGCAAATGGCATCCTGCATATTGCAGGAAATTGAGACAACCCTGGGCAGACCTTACAAGCAAAGTCAACTGGAGTCCTGCTGCAGGATCTGTACTTTTTGTATATACAAAAATGATTTTAAACATGGATTGGCTTGATAAAGATGACTCTTTAGGACAGTAGTGCAAACACACAAATGTAGGGAACCACATAACCTGAATAACCAAGATTTCTTTGCATATAGACACTTGCTAACCAACTTTTCTTCAGCTTCCCTGTGGGATGGAAATGTAAACGGAAACATAACAGGTAATGACAACTTAGGAGAGTCTCTCTGATTTTCATTACATGGGCAAGAGGCCAGACAGAGCATTTAGTTAATTAAAGTTTTATTGATAGTAGTGAATGGTACATATCTGACATCCTTCCTCCCCCACCCATGTAGAATGTGGTCCTTAGCTTTCCTCTCAAGTACAACAAAAAAAGAAAAAAACCCTATGTAACTTCCTGCAAAGGCCAAACAAAAAAGCTACTGCTAAAATAAATAAATAAAATAAAAACTAAATTCATCATTCAACATAGCCATCCCCATAGAAAGACTAACATGCAGATGAAATTGGAAAGAACCTTGCCTAGGCTGTTAAGGGGAAATGCTGTATTAAAAAGGTAAGTTTCGAATAAAAAAAAAAAATGAAGGCAGGAAGTAGGAAAAAATAATGAGATCCTTATACTCTGCAAGTCAGCCAAGTCTATCAACCCTTTTTATATTTGTTTTTCATGTGTTACTCACTAGGCATATTCATGCACTGGGAAGAACACCAGATAAAACATGCGGTTATTGGCCAGCAGAGATAATGGTTATAACGCAAGCTCAGGTATGCAGCAGCTTTCCTTACTAAGTATTTCCTATTTAAGCAAAGATTGATCCTACATGATGTCACAGGCCACTGATAAAAAGAAATTGCTTTATGATATGATCCTTGACTGTAAAAAAAAAAAAAAAAGAAACGAAACACACACTACCAAAAAAAACCCCAGCCAACCTATACTCACTGTGGGCTTACTGAGTTTCATACTACTGTGCCTAAGTTTCCACTTTGTGTAAAACCAACTTTTATCTTTCTGTGATCTAACCCAGCAGTATGTTGAATTCAATGGTTAGTCTTTCAATTCAAAGGCCTGAAGCCAGTTTACAAATATGTAACAATCTGAAATAACAGGAGTTTCCTATCCGTTCTAATTTTCAAGACTTTGCAATGCACATGTCATTGAATTACAGGAATAGCTCATTCAGTTACAAAAAAGCTTCTAGAAGGAAGTGATAAATGAACCTTTTGCCTTTATAGCTGTAACCGAATGAGGGGACTGAAATACATAGGGTTTTTTCCCAATCTTCAGCTTTACAAAATTTTCATGTGGTTCTTTGGTCAGAAAGTTAGGAAGAATGAAAGCCTATATACTACTACCCATCTCAGCTACCCGCCAAATGGCAGTTAAATAGAGCTGAAGGAAATCAGTGTGGTTTGCTTGCACAAACAGGCTTTCTAACAAGGTAGCAACCATGTTGTAAAGCATTCAGACACGAAGCAGAAAGACTCTAGGATGCTATTCTGATGCCCACATCTTAGTTAAATCTGTATGGCTCTAGCAAAACCAGACTGCAACAGCTAGGCTACAAGAGCCACAACAGGGAGTTCTCTTGGTGCAAAGCTAAGCTCCAAAAACATACCCAGAGAAACTGTTTCATAATCAAGAAGCAAATACAGGACCAGCTCAAATTTTTAACTTACATGACCTTCTTAGATTTCTTACATGCTAATTTAAGTGTGCACTCATACCCCTCCTCAGAAGTTTTGGCTGGCTTCAGACAAATTTTTAAAGGGTTTGAAGCCTCCAAGATACGAAGCTTCCCTAAATTTCATGTAAACTGGTAGCTGAGTAATGAAAAACTTCAGCCAGGAGCCCAGGCTCTGACAGGGCTCATTCCAATGCTGCTAGACAACAGTTGCAAGTAACAGCCCTTGGAAGCACATTTAAAAACAAACAAACAAAAGACACCAAACTCTCAAGAATTTGGATCAACAGGAAATGAATTGTCTGGAAAACAAAACCAAGGTTTACTGGAAGATCCCCACACTGACTGCCTGTGAACTGGATGACAGCAGGGATCTAGTTATGCAGCACGGAGGAGTTCAAGCTTGTGATGCTCGTGTGAAAGATTCATGCAAGCTTACCTCGTGCAGATCAGCCAGAAAGTTTACAGCTTCGGTTTGTAGCAGAAATACATACGGTACAAACAGATATAGCACAATATTTTTTATTATTTTATTTTTTTAGTTGTGTCACATTTCATTTTCTTTCCTGTCTAGTATTACAGTCTG
>NW_009613499.1:31840-43963 GCF_000690535.1 Cariama cristata
CTTTCCCTAATCCAGAGATTAGGTCAAAATTTACCAAACATGATGATGATGAAAAGGTCAATTCTAATGTACCTACTTGCCTGCATACTTTCTGAAAGTAGGTGTCTTAGGATACCTCTGGCTTCTGTGGCACCTTTAAGTAAAAAACTAAAAACAAACAAGAACAGCCCTAGAAGCCAAAACTATTCCAGCTTTAAGTACAAACACCTCTTCTATTAAGAAAAACACATCATCATTGTGATGAACATGATTAAAATTACAGATTCTTGCAAGAACCACTTTCAGCCATCTTATAAACTTCCTGCCGTTGGGTCAGTTACATAACTGACACCAACAATCGAAAGCATCTTTCACTTTAGAAAAAAAAAAACCCACAACTATTAACCTTTAACAAATTGTCTTATACGAGATAATGCAACAAGGTCTAACCTGCTGCAATGAGAATAAACCCAGTTTAATCCCAGGCCAGTTATTCAGTGGAGGACAAGTCGTATCACTACAAGCCGTTCCAGTTACTGTTTACTTTGCCTTTACTTCTCTTGCTTATTTTGTTCATGCTTAGAGCAGAATCAGGCACAGCCCCAGCTGCAGACCAACACCATCATTTGACTCTGGAAGATGCACACATGCTCGTACCCAGCCACACAGCTTTGCTCTGTGCTTTACGCTCTGCCTATGAAAAGGAGCAGACGGAGTCCAGAAAAGGGCTGGGAGGGGAGAAAGGCTGGTGCCACCGCAAGTTAACAGCTGCATGGCAGCTTGCTTTCATTTAGTGCACACATATGTGTACACCTTAGACGGATTTCAGCCGAGTGCCTTTAACTTCTGAAGTTAACTTTTCAGCTTCAAAACAGCTGGCTCTGGATAAAAAGTTTCATATTCTTAACAAACACTACTCAGGCAAAGAGGAGAAGAATTGCACTGTAAATTTAAGCCTCCCATAAAAGAGACATAGAAGATAGGCACATCAGAAAAAAAACCCCATAATTCACAGTAGAGACTAAATTGTTAGAGAGTTGAGAGGGAGTCAACAGAAAAATCTGATCATTTAAGCTGACCACCCTACATTTAAACAGTAGGTCGATACTCCCACTCCAATGCCAAACCGACCTTGTAAACTCCAAGCCCTGGATTCCATTATAAACTCTAGCCGAAGATAAAGAAAGCCCTTTCAAAAATCCTCTTCTGCTCCCCTTCCATTAAGGACTTCAAAGTAGTAACACTTAAATCTAGTCTAAGCTATTAATGCCCCAAACTTAATGGTTCAAGCTTTTAAACTTCCATTCATCTGCTCTTCATTCAACAATTGGTTCACAGAAAGATATTTAAATTGTTTCAAAGAGCACCACAGCTCACTGTAGGACCTTTTGATTCTCTCACATGCACTATCACTTATTTACTTTAGGTTTTCCATTAGTCAAGTGCTGGCTAGTTCACACTCAAATCACAAGCACCAGAGCAAACAAGACAGTTAAGGCAAACGAATCCAATACAAACAACATCCAGTACAGAAGACATTTAGAAGTCCAGAAAACTAAGAGAATTTTCTTTGCTTTTTAACTCAGCATGTTTAGAAACAAAAAATTATTATTAAGAAAGTCTGAAATCGCTTAAACTTACACAGAAATGCCACTAAAAACTCTCTCAATTTTCATCAGCGACACAAAGGCATTGACTAAAAACACTAGGTACCGCAGTTAAATACGTTCTTTCCAAATGCATCTCCAGAAGAGTGCAGGGGCGGGAATCCCAAACCTTGTTACAGGACCACACTCTTCTCCCAAAATGCACAAATATTAAAGTGCTGCAGTACTCGTGTGAGCGCTACCACCCCCCAGCACGCAATTTAGAGAAGCAAGCGAGCATTGTGCTTTAAGATGCATCGTCCTTTGTACACTAAAAATAGAAAGGTCATGGCCCTTGTGATCCAGAGAACTTACTAAAAGCAAAAAAGAAATGTTTATTCTGTGCTTATCTCAAATTGTAATGAAAATTAACATTTGACCAGGACAGACGGAAAACTGCAATTTAATGAAACCGCAGTCGGTAACATCCCATAAAACAATGTCAATCACTTGTCTTTGAGTCAGCTACATTTCCACATTTAGTACAACTGCTTCGGGTGACTCACACCAATAATCTATCTGGCAGATAAGTAAAGGAAATCTCTAGCATGATTTTGTTGCAGCTTTTCAAGATGAAGTGTAATTTGCGTGGTGCTCCTCATTTGAACTTCAATTATTTGGAAATTTAATTTGAATTCCAATTTATCTTTAGGAATTTTCTCAGAAGCAACAAGCTTAATGGGGGTCATGTAAGACGCATAAAACTGGCAAGTAAGGTAATGATCAGCGTCTAACCAGATCCTGTTTTCAGTAAGAAGCAGTTTTTCAAGCTGTCTACTTGCCTAAAGGCTTTTATGGGAAGATGATTTCTATATCGGGGTAGTAAGTTTATGCTTGAAATTTAAAGTTTATATTATCTTTTCCTTATGTTTCCATTTGCAATGTTTCATCTTGTTTGTTTTTCCTCTTGGTTCAAAGTCCCAAGTTCAAATTCTATCCTTGCACTAATTAGTTATAGCTGTAGGCAAGTCAATTCAGCCTTTGTTTCTCAATCTGTAAAAGAAGGACAATAAAAAATATTTATCTACTTAAATAGATATTGGGAGGATTTGTTTAGCCTGACAAAGTTTGTTTTTCAAACAAATGACTCCGCAAAATTCTAAGCAGAAATCACCTAGTTTAACCACATTACCTGCAGTGATTATAATTTTTGTAAATGACTTGTCAAGCTTTCATGCCCTGTCCTTCCTGAGGGATGCCATTTCCTACAGCACACTTCTAAGCCTCCCATTTAGCAAACCATGGTAAACTAAGCTGAATTCACAGCATCTTAACTACGGCAGTCTGAAAGACAAACAAACAAACAAAAAATAAACAGTACATTGATCAGAAAGACATTTAATCTTAAGAATCTGAATGGCTGTATTTTAGACTACAGAATATTTTTCCAGGTCCCTTTCTGGGGGAAAATACCCAGCAGGACCTCCTTATTTCATTGCTTTTACAGTAATGAGTTACCTCTGATATTCAATCTTTTGTTGACTAGTATGTGTAATCTGGTGCCTTCTAAATCCAGTCCTTACCTGACATCACAGCACTCTAAACATCTGCACTTAGAAAGCATATTAACTACATCTGTGGCTGTTTTAACAGTCGATTAATCAGCTTCCTATTAGAAAGAAAAAATACCCTAAACCAAAGTGTGATTCTGGAGATACAATAAAGATGAATCTCAAGTCTTGTGAAGCATCAAACCTGAACAGGAAATCAGCTGAGGCTTTTTCATCGTTAAAGATTAAAAAAAGGAATAAATGAACTCACCACTGGCTCAAACTTTAATACTTAATTCTATTAGTCCTGATGTTACTTGTAATAAAGAGATTAAGATCCAATACTAAAATGGGAAGAAGGGGTGGAAATGATCCCTCAGAGCAGTTATTTAATGAAGCACCATTTTATCAATGCATGATATGCCCAATTTGATGGGACTCTTCATTAACTCACTTTCAGCCAGTGTTGGAGGGAATAAGCTCTTTGAAAGCACACGCTCCTCCACCTTCAAGTTCATTCTAAACTCTCACCTTTCAGTGCACAGAATAGGCATTGCAAATGCAGCCCTGCCCCTGTATACTACTAGATGATGGCAGTCAAAAGAATTAAGCATTAAAACACAGCCTTCCATCAATACAGAAAAAACACAGGAAAGTAAAACAGGTGACAGCATTGTGCTTCAGCAGCTAGAGAGTCTTTTTGCTTGCATAATTCTGAGGGAGGAAAAAAAAAAAGTCTCCAAAAAACAGTTTTACTGAAAGCTGACATGGGGATGCTTCAGCAATTTAGAATTTTGTATGGCAGACACCAAGACTTTAATTTGCATAGCATTATAAAACCTGGGCATCCTCCTTCTGGGTGCAAAGCTAACTACATCACAGTTTGAGGTGACCACCTCAGCACCACAGAAATGAGAGCCCTTCCCTGGCAGATGCAGTAGTCATCCAGTGCTAGCAACACTGCGACAGCTTTGAGGAAAAGAAGAACTAATTAGCCATAGGAAATCATGGCAGTGGATTAGGAAGAGACCAAACAGATACCACAGGAATTACAATTTGAGCATAAAGTTTAGCTTCTTGGGTACCCATATGGCCCACTGCTGTAGCACCCATGAAGTGCCCCAGGATTTAAATACTTCCTCCCTCTTCTTTTGAAATTCTTCACTCGGTTCCTTTAAAAAGCTATACCAGCGTCACCAACCAGACTGAACCGTTCAAACTGGACCCCTTTTTTAGAGTTCTCTGGTATGACATTTCACAATAAAAGTGACATCTCTTGCAGAAATTTTCTAGCAAAAAGTACTGGACTAACTAAAGTCCTGTTTTCCTTGAAAATAAGATTTACTATATAGATCTGTGCTTCTCGTCCCTGCAATATTTTTGGCTGAAGCTGGCAAATGGATTACATTCAGCTAAAGGAATATGTCTTGGATCAGTTAATCCTGTTAGTTACCTGGAAACAGGTAACAAGGTTGAGGAGATGCCTTTTTAGTGCTTCTGCAGAGAAAAAGTAAGCCTTAACTAGCTGGAAAGTATACAGATCCCTATAGAGCAGCTCACAGTGTTAAAATTTGTTCCTGTAATGCAATAAACATGAGCGATGAAGCACCTTTATATAGATACATAAAGCTACATCTACACTGGAAGTTTCAGTAAAAATCTGGCTCTCCAGCAAAGCAGCTGCATTCAGTGCAAAACTGATCTTTGATGAAAGAAAAACTTTTCTACTTCAAGTTTGCAAAACCTCTGAGCTGGTGTCACGAATAAAAGAAAACCAACATCCTTTACCTTTTTGTCTCTCTAATGTCCATTCACTCACTTCCTCTTCCCTATTTAAACTGTAAATTCCTCAGCTCAGAGACTGTCTCTTTAGGACAGCGCTACCCAGGAAGGGCCCTCCGGCCACTGGAAAACAAAACAATAGTTGGCGCGCTTATTTTCTAACTTGATGTGCTAACTTGTCCTCGCATCCTCAAGCAAGGGCATTTATTTTATTCTGCTTACATACTCCATCGCAAAAAAAAAACCCACACCACCCAAAAAAACCCATGTCATTGCACATTCTGTAAACTCTTGGGTTTACAGAGGAAACTTTGAAAGTATAGCACTTCTGCATGATTAAGGAAAGGATGTAGCATACAACACGGCCAGTTGATGCCTCCAACCTCTCCCTCTTTTTGTTTAGTTTCATCAGTCACTAACTACAGAGGAAGCAAGACAGGCCCAAGAACTCAGAATTGAACTTCCCCAGAAGAGTGAGTGTTTTGATACAATGGCACCTGTAACACATGTTTCAGCCTTTTAAACTAAATCCTTCACCTGAGACTGATTGGCATGGACATTCACAAACTACAAGCTTCAAGGCTGGCTTTCTAGTTGCTGGAACTTCAGAAAAATGTTTTTTGTAAATCTTTTCAACAGGATACGGCTTCACCCCAATAGATACATGCTTTCTGCTTTTTCAGAAACATTAAATTTCTTGAATTCTAAAGCTAGCTTTTAAGATACTTTCTGAAAAAGGAAGCAGTTTGCTTGTAAGTTTATGACTTGTTCAGCCGCCTTGTACTTGAAAGAAGCAGCGGGTAAATGAAGAGTAATGGGCACACTTAGACTGTCTTTGGAGAGCCACCCTGCTCCCCACAGTTGCTATCTGCAGTAACAAATAGCATGCACAGGACAAGCCCATGCGCAGCCAGGGTTTCCCTCCAGAATACAGAAGACTCCCTGCACCTGAGCATTTCTGATCAGTTAGTATGTCATTGCGCAGCTCACTATGACAAAGGAGAAAGGTGCAAGAGCGGCAAGGTGAGCCGTGCTTACTGCTCGCCCTTGCCCTAGCAGCCACCTACAAAAGGTCATCTCTTCACCTTGCAGAACCTACTGCCAGCATAACTGGGAAGCCGGTTACAATCCATAGCACTCCGGTTTGCTTCTGCATGTTACAGAGAAGGATGGCCTCAAAGGTACTTCTAAGGCTTGGAAGAAAAAGTTGGTTTACTTTTAGAAATACCAAAAAACACCCCACCTCCCACCCAAAGACAATCCCAAAAACACCACGATTCTTTCCCCATCCTTTCCTCCATTCTCTTAAGACACCCAAACCTGGCTATAAATTTCTGCCAGGCTGTTTTCAGGGGGCAGCAGTGATGTGCCAGGTATTATGAGAGTTAAACACGCGTATTACAGCTTGCACTATGTGACACAGCTCATCTTTAAGGACAAGTTACCTCGAAAAGCTCTAGGATGCAAAAAAAAACCAATCATAATATAATGCAAATACTATCATAACTCCATCAAACTTCTCCCTATTCTCTCCAAAAATAAACTCCCCAAATCCCAGTGGTTTCCGATGAAAATTGGCTTTGTTCCTCTACCGACAGCCAAGCCCCAAACTGCATCTCAGAGTGAGCCCAGGCAACCACTCTTCCTTGAAGGGCACCGAGCAGCTCAACTACCGCAGCAAGTCTGAAGGACACAGCAGCAACGCAGTGGGATACTCAGCAAGTCGTCTTTTTCACCAGCGACACTTAAGAGGAAACTGAGGGAGCAGAGATGTATTTCAGTTGAAACAGCAGAGCAGTGCATATATTAGAAGGGCTGCTCAGCAACTCATCCTGCCAGGAAGAAGTAAATTTCCTTTAGCTCAAACTAAACTCCTTGCTCTTCAGAGGTACTGAACAGTAAAGCTTTTCCTCTGTGGTCACGTTAACTTGCAAAGCGACTCAAGATCATCCATTCTGATCCCCATTCTTAAGTGCTCTGCTCAGCTAGAGGTGCACTTCACCCATCTGACAGCATAAACTCCAGCTCTCCTGAAATCTTTTCAGCTTGTTTAGAAGCATCCAGCACAGGCACTGGCCTAGATTAAGAGTGCAGTTATGCACACACGAATGGTCTTGACCCACTTCTTGTCACATCGTCTTGACTACTCAGAGCTGTGAACTCTGTTTTATTATTAGCACCAGAACAAAAGCCTGTGTATATACATGAGGTCTTATGAATGCCCATTCACTGTACAGGCAAGGAGTTAAAAGAATTGTTCTATTATTTCCCATCATCATCCTCCTCTCACCAACCCACCGAAAGACCCACTGAATGCCATCGCTATTGAAATACCTTTGACTGGCAGTGTTTGGCTCCCATTCCGAGCAGACACCATCAGACCTGGTGAGTTAGCTAGCACCAGTGGGCACAAGCGTGGTGAACTGCACATCCTTCCAAGACGGACAAAAGAACCCTTAATATTCAAGTAAGCAAAAGCAGCTTAATGTAGGTTTTCCTCTACACAATAACAAACAATCTTAAGATTCAGTTTCCACTCCCTAAAATATACACTATACTCCAAAGCAGAGGGACTGCTTCAACCAAAGTCAAACATGAGGGCAGCTTCTCCTTCAGAAGCATCTGTGGGTTTTAGCTCTCCAACTTACAGGAAAGGTGAATAATTCCTGGGAACAAGGTAAAAGATAAGACCTATCCCACCACAGCAGCAAGGTTGCCATCCAGGACATTAAAGCACCCCTTATAGCAAAAGCACGTTTCATGCTTCATCATCATAAAGATAGATCTCTACAGGACTCTAATGCAGCTTATACAGAGGGGCAGTAAATCTAAGAGGCTGAGATTTGCCAAAGGACAGAACAGAGGTTTTATAGTTTGTCCTGCAGGCACATATGCTGCCTGAAATTGCAGTATAAATGTAAAAATAAAGAAATTTATCTCATCTAAAAGGAATTTGTCCCACTGTTCCTAAATGACTGCACTATTCCTCTCTTTGAAGAAGAGCATGCATTTGCACAGAAGGCAACCCTCTGGCTTGATGTTGCCACAGAAATTTTTAAAATGTAAGCAAATCCAGGAGTTTTGCTTCTAGGATAAATAAAGCTAAATAAGGCAAAGGTTATTGCATTTGTACTCCTTGTTCTCATCATGAAACTAGGATCCTTGTCCCATCTAAGCAAGCTGATGACCTGCTGAAGACTCAATTAACTCCAGGTCAGACTAGATCTATACTAGAAAGCAAACTGCACCAAGCTACCACAAACCCTGCCCTCTCAGCTATAGACCCAGGCTAAAAAGTTAGAGTAACTACTGATTCCAAATGTTATTTTAAAATGTGATACAGACCAGTGAACAGAGCACTGCACACAGCTGTTCCAAAACCTTTGTGGTCTATTCTCTTTATAGGCACAACGTGGAAACGCTGCTTTCCCACCTGTGAGTTTCCTACATTACAGTGTTGGCCTAAACACAAAAAGCAGGCTGCCAGCTCGAAACAGGTTTCGAAACTACAGTTAAAACTATGACAGACTTTGCAATTGTAACAGTCAACCACCAAACACAGCGCTGTAAGGAAAAGCATTACTTCAAATTTCAGTTTTCCCAGTGTGACAAAACACGGGAGGTAGCAGGTACCCTCTGGTGTTTTCGAGCTATACAGAAAGAGGAAGAAAAGACCACATCCTTCCTTTTCTTGCAGATGCCAGTGCTCACTGCTGATATAACCCCTATAAGATCTCAGCCATGAGAGAATTGCCGCACACAGCTCCCCGCTGTCGTGCAACACACACGGTGCTTTGCACCAACGCCCTGAAGCGGAAGAGCAGCCAGGCAAGCACAGCAGCTACGTGAATTTCTGTGCAAAGCAGAAGTAAGAGCAGCTGCCCCTTTAGAAACCACCTTTACAAAGAAGCATGAGCCTGGTCTCTCAGGGTAGGGATATGCTCTCACATCATCTCACCCAGCTGCTGGGGTCGCAAAAAGGTAGTCCTGGTCTTGCCATGACTCTCCTGGTTCTGCAAAGCTTTCTCTTTCCTTCTGCTGGCACATGCTCACATGCAACTGTACAAGGGGCCAGATGCAGGACCTCCCCAAAGATCCAGCCAGAGACCCACCTGTAAAAACAGTACCCACTATTTAAAGGCAGGTGTAGAAAGGAGAAGAAAAATGTCCCTTCCTGGTTTTTTGCTCTCTCCTGTGTATGCTGACTGTCTTTGTTTAAGCACTCACCATCACAAAACCCTTCATAGTCTAACAAAGACCAACATGCATTTTGTTGGTGAAAGCAGTCGACCACTAATCGCATCACAGCCAGGTAACCAAACTGATTTTCATACCGTGCCTTTTGGACCGTGCCTCTCCTCTTCTATTCCTTCTTGCAGGGGGAAGCTCTTTCATTTCAGCATAGGTCGGTAGTTCAAGTTCTTGCACCACTACACAGTTCCTGTGTAGTCATGGACGACCCATTTACCTTCTTGTGCTTTTGTTCCCCATCTGCAAAGGGAAGGTGTCTTCCCCACAGTGGGAATACACAGCACCCTTCCACTTCAGCAGAGTTTTCCGAGGATTAATATAAATGAGGCACACGCAGAGATAAGCCTGACAAGAACATGCAAGATGTGGAAAGAGGAAATATCACTGAGAAATGTAGTTCTAGTCAGATAATTTATCTTTCTCCTAAAAATAGGTTTTCCAATCAAATTTACAGCTCTATGTTCAGGTTAGCATATGACCAATTCCCTTCCCACAGCTGAATCCTTCCATCGTCTTATGTTAAAATTAAACATCAAAACTCCAACTTACAGAAGAGTTGCAGGCTCCTTGCAACATCATGTTAAGCTGCAAACCATACTTCCACTGATACTCAAGAACACACGAGGTCTGGCCAAACCAGAATAAACTTTAGACTAATCACTGAATTGAAGAAGCATTAAGCACGCTTTTTCCCCCTCTAAAGTTAGACAGTGCATGTATCTTGCTCTTTGATGCTTGCTCTTTCCAAAAGCGTCAGAACAGTATCAGCTGTGAGTTGTGTCTGACATGCTCTTTTTGTGTACTTATCAGATGCAAATAGATCCAAAGTTGTACAGCACAAAGATGTCAGATACAAAATTGGCTCAGCAGAGCCTCTGCAAATGTGAGCATTGAAGCTTACTCCGTTTAAAACCACAGTGCCAGAACAGCCTTAGAGTCGGCCACATGTATTTAATACTATTAACTGCGTACAAAAATAACACAGTTTTATTCAATGAAATATTTTTTTTGAAACTTTGACGGAGCCAAAGTTCTGCTAAAGCCAGTTACTGGTTAAACAGTTCCACTCTTCATCCCACAGCTAGTAAACACAAATATTTCCTTCTATCTTTCCCCATTTTTCCTCTGCTCCAATTTTTAGATGATTTTCCTGTCCCTACTGATGTTACAAAGGGGTATTCTAAAAAACAGACCTTTTTCAATGTCCCGAGTATGGCACTATGTAAAAACTGAGTGACTCCCCCACCCACAGCCCGGTTTACTCAGTCTCTCTCAAGCCTGGCTGTTCCACTGCATGACTCTGTCAAACAATCTGCCGCTTCAGCAAATGCACTGTCCATAGCCACCACACAAGTCACCGTGTAAAGAAGAGGCGCATGATGTGCGAGAAAGATCTCCCAACTGCAGTGGTCACACAGCTCTTCACTTACCTAGTCATGCAGGGGTGGTGTAGGGCTCAATACAGTTAGTCTCAAAACCTTTACATGCTCAAGGGTGAGCTGGAGTTCAGAGAAACTTAATTTTGAAGAACGAAAAAAGATGCTAAGACTGAAAAAGAAGGAAGAGAGTAAATTATGGGATATAAGATCTGAAGCAGAAAGGAGAAAGCAAGTGGAAAAGTATTGAGAGGACCTGATGAGATAGCTGTCCCATCTCTACCTCTTACTTTTCGGAAGCATCAGCATACCATTTCAATTAACAATACTTAAGTGCTGGAGGCAAAATAGCAACATCATTCTTGAGCATTTTGGACTCTGAAAAACAGAAGTGACACTTTACCTGCCAAAATCATCCCTGGCAAAACTCCACTGATATCAGTGGAACTACACCAAGCATGAAATTGGCCCACAGTTGCTTTAAGACAACAAAGGCTTTGTTTTAGGAGATACGGGGCATTTGCGGTTCTTTTTAATAAAGCCCAGCAAACAGTTGTTTATTGTCCCTGAGCAAATATCACTGACAGTAAGCAAGCAGCTATCATATTCATAGTACATGCTGTCTGTCCATACATTGCTAGGAAAACAACCATCAATAAAGCAAGAGATTCTCAGGGTTCTGTTCATATTGCAGGGAAATTAAAGACAGTTTAAATGCCTCTCAAATTGTGCACAAGTTCCACAAGCCATTATTCCCATTTTTAACAGTGTTCTTCCATGCTCCTACTTCTCTGCCAAGCCAATGAAAGTTAAATATCCTCATTGGTGCTACAGGATTTAGCGCATACATAAACGTACCACAACACAGAACAGCACCGCTGACAGAGAGTTATTCAACAGTACTTCCACCACAAACTATACACAGCGACCACACTATGCTCACACAGAAGCATCTTTTCCTCATTTTGTTGCATTTTTGTTTGACTATGCAAATTCTCAACGAAACCCAAAAAGTTCACATGTTCCTGCCTCTCTCTCCAGTTTGCTACAAGCATGTCCTGACCTTACAGGACCAGACTCTGCTCCAATGCCAGCCGCGGCCATACACTGCATTCGCACAGTATTGATATATGCCAGAACTCATTAGGCTATGACAAAAATCCAAAGGAAGCAGCAAACAAGTACTTAACTTACACAGAGTTCTTTCATTGCACTCATTCCCCTTCCGAACCTCTAAAATAGATTTATCCGTGCAGTTCCTCTGGCCAGCTGCACTGCCTTTCAACCCAAAGCATAGGAAAATCTGGACATTTGGACTCTCGGGGTCCTTGAAGGAAACTTTGACAGAACCGCCCTGGGAAGGATGGAAGCACATGGAAACAGCCCAAGTCCTCAGGGCTTGCCACGCTCCCAGCTTTTACTTTTTTTTAAAGATTTGTAAGGAAACATCCACAGTTCACATCAGAGGTTCAGCTGCTCTGAATTCGCATTTTACAGGGCAGGACATATAGCAAATAAAATATGGTGGTTTTTTTTTTAATTTGCTTTTCCTTTTCCACTTCTTCCTATTCAACAACGCACACCCCTGGCCCCACCAGG
>NW_009613500.1:0-37556 GCF_000690535.1 Cariama cristata
GAATAATCTACTGAAAGCAGAAAATAGTTTGGTTTCAGCCAAACCAGGACATATATCTAAGTTACTTCACAACTTTTAATAGTCAGTGGGTACAAACAAAGGTTCTTGGGATGTGATTTGTATACTCTGTTTTGGATTTCTGTATTTTGAGGTGTGTTTTTCTGCAGAAGGGCCACCTCCTTCCCTTTGTCTAAAAGGATACACTTCAGGGACTGGATAAGACATAGTAATGTCTTTTTGTCTTTTTATTGTTGCTTCTGAAGAAGATATTGCAAAAAAAAACCCCACAAAACAGAAATGAAAATATTAGAAGTAGTAAAAATATCTGGACTTAAATTTTCAGAATACACAGACAAGATTTTGACATCCAATACTGTAGATTGATTTGCTCTGTTTGAAAATGAGTTCTCTAAATCTTCTCAAAAGGCTAATGATTCAATTATATACTGCCCAGAAAAATACTGTACTTTTTTGTTATTATTTTATGGCTTTGTGAGAAAGCAATAAATTGGATGCAATCACAGTGAAAACATCATTGTAAGAACAATATCAGATGTTTTTATTGAATACCTACTTCTTATATGTCCCTCATTTTTGAATCACAAATTCTCCCCGGTAATTAGCGATAGGACGAGAGGAAACGGTCTCAAGTTGCACCAGGGGAGGTTCAGGCTCGACATTAGAAAGAACTTCTTCACTGTTAGAGTTGTTAAGCATTGGAACAGGGTCCCCAGGGAGGTGGTGGAGTCACCATCCCTGGAGGTGTTCAAAAAAGGTTTAGATGTGGCGCTTCAAGATATGGTTTAGTGGGCATGGTGGCATCAGATATACGGTTGGACTCGATGATCTTTGAGGTCTCTTCCAACCATAATGATTCTATGATTCTATGATTCTATAATCTTAACCTATAAATAGGCATTTTTGCTAATTTACATACCCAGTGGGTCTCTTCAGTACAGACAAGACCCACCTCTATTGCTGAGAAACAGTATAGGGTTGCTCAGTCATTTTACCAAAGATTTTTGTAAGTAGGCAATGGCCTCATCTCACCTATAATTTTCCATCTATCTCAGGCATTCTCTTTCTAATGGGTCTGTTCTTCCCATCACTGTCGCCAACAGTCAAAACTTTACGCATATTGCATTTTATTTCTCCACTGACTGTTCCAGGTACTGATTTCCAAGCACATCTTTATATACTCTCTGGGATAGTTCAGAGTTTAATCTTCTCATCACAGTCCAATCCACGACTATTCACATCCTTTTTGCTAATGAAGCAAGCTAATCTCCTCAGTAGATGTAAGGTTACCCTCTTAATTCTAAATTCAGAAGACAAGCAGGGGAATAGAACTAAGCAACTCTGACACTCAGTTCCTCCACTGATGCCTTTACAGTTTGGTCAGGCAAGCTGCAACATTTGATGTATAAGCAGCCAGAGTCCATGAGAGATCACTGGAAAACATCATTCAGCTAAAGCCGATTTGTATCATTTGAAATCACAGATACACTGGATGGTAAGAAATGCACATTTCAACATGTCAGCCCTACATGTAAATGTAAGAGGATAGGAGGATTTCAAGCGTGAGGACGGAAGTATATATTGTAACACAGCCTGTTAAGAAGATTTTGGGGCTGTTATTAGCACATTTCAGAATGAAGTAAGGACCGCTCTGAAGGGAACAGTAATCTTATTTCTATTGCATATACCAGAACATTAAACACATTGATTGCTTTCAATGAGCAGGCTCACTTCAGACTAAGAGCTAATAAAGATGAGAATTTCAACAAGCTCTTCTGGAAATTGAATAAAACACGTTTAAGCACATTTCTAGGTACTGTCTTCTGAAAGAAGGAGTTGAATGCTGAAACTACAGCTTCCAATTATTGTCTGAACTGTGTTAATAGATGGCAGCTCCCATTCATTGGTCTTCAAAGTGCTGAGACATGATAGCAGAAACATAATGAGAGAATCTTAGTGATAAAGAGGTTATAATTTAAACAGAATGAGACAAAGGGAAAAAAGTTAAAGAAGAGGAATCATCATCAGATCAGGAGTGTACATTTGTGAACAACAGAACCACAGTCTCCTGATTCCCAGGTTAATTCCCAGAATACAGTAATATTTCTAGCTGAAATAATCACATCAAAAAAGTAGAAATGGCAATATTTGGAAAGATTAATTGTCAAACAAGGCTCCTTGGACAGGAGTAAGGAATTAAAAATGGAGACAAATATAAAAAAAAAAAATGGTGATGGAGGTATCAAAACATCAATCATCTGCAAAGTGACCATATTCCTCATTTTAGGCCTCACTACTCATGGTATTTTTGAACAAGCTCCCTACCCCCCATTTTTCCCTTGTTCTCAACGAACTTCGCTTCACACATAATCTTCCATATGAGCAAGACCTGTTTTGGTAAAAGATTAACGTGATAACATTATGCTAAGTACTTCTTCATGGAAAAGCTACTTCAGAAATGGGATTTTCTACAAATTCTGTGTTTACCAGGATTCAGTATTAGGTATTCTGAAGACTGAATGCAGAGGGAACAGCAATTATAAACTCATCAATAGCAGAATCAGAATTATTATCTGTATGTGGTTAAAAAAAATCTTTTAGATATTGTGTGGACAATTTGGTATTCCTCTACTTTGTGTTAGCTGTATGTCTTAGAAAACTTGCCAAGTAATGAGGTATTGGCATTTGCAAGAGGGGTTGACTATCTGGCAAAGTGCACATGTTTGAAGAATTTGATGCAGTTTTAACTTGCAGCTGCTGCTTATACAATCATTCTGCTGTGTTTGTAGGTCTCTGATGTATGCAAAAGACTGATTATAGTTTGGCACAGCTCCTGGTGGCTTAACCAGGGGGACATTTCCCTTAATCTCACCTGGCAGTGAAGTTGCAAATGAGCCACAATATTTGAGTCTTAGCAACAGTGGTTTGTAATCAGTGATTCCAATTATGGGATGAGGGAATACTAATTGACCACCAGCTGTCAGAGCAAATGGGCAAGACAAAGTTATTAACTTTCTGTCTTGACCCTCAAAAATGGAATAGAATAGATGTAGGTAAAATCTCCTCTTTTTTGGAAATAAGAAAACAAGATTAAATTGACCTTTCTTGTTTGATCAAGAGAAGATTATAATTTAGTTCTTCTAAAGAAACATTTGGGAGGTACTAAATATAACCTTGGTAGATCAAGAACTGATATGCAAAATCCTTTATTAACTATTAGACGTGTAAAAGTGCTTTACTTATATTTTCAATACAGTAGCTTTACATAGAGATACTCACATTCCTAAGGGGAAAAAATACAGAAATATGTCAATGAGTAATTAAATGAAAACAGAATTTACCACCATGGATTTTCAAAATTACGTGCTCTAGTGTGTGAATCAAAAATAATAATTTTATTTCCACTCTCCAGTTTTATGTCCATTAATGAATCATCTCAGTACCTTAAGTATGAGTATAGCATGAAACCTTTTATGTGTGCCTGTTTGATCACCTAAACGATTTATGTTTTCTTTTTTGCTTCTGAAACCATCTCAAATTATTTTCTAAATTAGTCATTTTGACTGTTATCAAGTTGTGTCTCCTTATGTTGTTGTATTGTCTCATGGGATTTTTAGTTCCCACTCCTCCTTTCAGGATAGATCTCCTGTGCAAGGTTCCAAATTCCTTTCCCATGATACACTAAAAAATTTATGTCTTCCATCATACAGTAAGCCAAACAATTGCCTCCTAGATATGTAGTCCTGACAGAGAAATTCAACCCACTAAGAATGGGGGTTTGAGTTACAGTTTCCAACAAATCCAAACCCCCAAAGTAATGCTTCTCATTGTTAAAATGATTGAAAGTTTTCAGTAGTTTTAATAACTGAAATTACTTTGGTTTGATCCAAAATTAGCATTAAATGGTCCCAGTGGATAATTGGTAAAGGAATAATGATAAAATTTTGTAAAAGAGAAATAAAATGACTCAACTGAACTGTTTCAATGGAAAAATTTGTTTTAAAGAAACACAAACAAACTGCCACCACTACTATTAAATGTACCTTTTCTCCTTTAAAAAAATTGCAACAAGTTACAGACTATTCTACCGTGTTCGGTGAAAAATAAATATTGAAAGAGAACATAGAAATTGTTATTATAAACAGACAATGATAGCCATATCTTGTCCATAAATCAAGGGGTTCAGATGGTGATTTGAGATTATGACACTGAAAGAAAAATGTAACAGCAGAAGGAAAAAGAGTAAGAGGTGAATACTTGACAAATGATGTTATACTGTGGGAGAGACTAAAATATCGTTCAATATTGTCACTCAGTTTGCCAGTACATGCAGCGAGTATTTGCATGCTCCAATGAACAAACTTCTTTGGATGCATGAACAGCTATGCAAAACTAAGTAGGATATATAGTCCCTGTTAAAAAAGAAGTCACCAAGCTGTCTGTTGGCCAGGAGCTAGGGAACTAGGACACAGCCAAGTGCAGAGGGAAGTTGTGGTTTAACCCCAGCTGGCAACTAAGTACCATGCAGCTGCTTGCTCACTCCTCCCCACCCCCTTCCAGGTGGGATGGGGAGGAGAATCAGAAAAAGGTAAAACCTGTGGGTTGAGACAAAAACAGTTTAAAAACTGAAATAAAATAAAAGATAATAATAATGATGATGATGATGATGATTGTAATGAAAAGGGAGATAACAGAGAGAGACAGAGGAATAAAACCCAAGAAAGACAAGTGATGCACAATACAATCGTTCACCACCAACTGACTCGTGCCCAACCCATCCCCAAGCAGAGATTGGTGCCTCCTGGCCAAATCCCCCAGTTTATGTACTGAGCATGACATCTTATGGTATGGAATATCCCTTTGGCTAGTTCAGGGCAGCTGTCCTGGCTGTGCTCTCTCTCAGCTTCTTGTGTACCTCCTCGCTGGCAGAGCATGGGAAACTGAGAAGTCCTTGACTTAGAGTAAGCACTACTTATCAACAACTAAAACATCAGTGTGTTATCAGCATTATTCTTGTACTAAATCCAAAAACACAGCACTGTATCAGCTACTACAAAAAAAACCTGCTCTATCCCAGCCAAAACCAGGACAGAAATTAATCTCTTTTTCCAAGTGTTCACAAGTTCTCTGTTCTGATCCTTGTTTTTGTTTTTGTTTTTGTTTTTTACATTTCTTTCTTTAAGGCAGTTAATGCTTCCTCTGACTTCAGCAGTCCCTTTCCTTCCAGTCGTTATAGTCCTTTCCTTATTATCTTCTGTCTTATTTAGAAAGTATACCAGCTACTTTTTTTCATTTTTTGTTCTGAGTTCAGGCATAGGTTGATAATGGTAACTGTTCTTTATACGAACCACAGTTTGCATGGGTGTGGTGGGTTACCCTTGGCTGGATGCCAGGTGCCCACCAAGCTGCTCTATCAGTCCTCCTCCTCAACTGGATAGGGGGAGAGAAAATACAGCAAAAGGCTCACAGGCTGAGATAAGGACAGGGAGAGATCACTCTGCAATTAACATCACGGGTGAAACAGACTCCACTCAGGGAAATTAATTTATTACCAATCAAATCAGAGTATGATAATGAGAAATAAAACCAAATCTTGAAACAGCTTCTCCCCATCCCTCCCTTCTTCCCAGGCTCAACTTCACTCTTGATTTCTCTACTTCTTCCCCATGAGCATCACAGGGGAACAGGAAATGGGGATTGCAGTCACGTTGTCTCTGCCACTCCTTCCTCCTCACACTCTTCTGCTCCAGCCTGGGATCCCTCCCATGGGTGACAGGCCTCCATGAACTTCTCCAACATGGGTCCTTCCCACAGGTTGCAGTTCTTCAAGAGCTGCTCCAGCACAGGTCCCTTCCATGGGATGCATATCTTCAGGAAAAGACTGCTCCAGCCTGGGTCATTTCCACAGGGTCACAGGTCCTGCCAAAAAAACTTGCTCCAGCTTGGGCTTCTCTTCACAGCATCACAGGTCCTGCCAGGAGTCTGCTCCAGAGCAGGCTCTCCACATAGTCCCAGGC
Organism: Cariama cristata; assembly: GCF_000690535.1. Lineage (NCBI taxonomy): Eukaryota > Metazoa > Chordata > Aves > Cariamiformes > Cariamidae > Cariama > Cariama cristata. Next base: position 6,036 of record NW_009613500.1, read on the forward strand.
TCCTTCAGGCGCATCCATCTGCTCTGGTGTGGGGTCCTCCATGGACTGCAGCGTGGACCTCCTTGGGCTGCCAGGGGACAGCCGGCCTCACCATGGGCTGCATCACAGGCTTCAGGGGAACCTCTGCCCTGGTGCCTGCCGCACCTCCTCCCCCCCCTTCTTCACTGACCTTGGTGTCTGCAGAGTTGTTTCTCTCACATATTCTCACTCCTCTCTCCCAGCTGCTGTTGTGCAAGTTTTTTCCGCTTCTTAACTCTGTTATCCCAGAGGTACTACCATCGTCTCTGATGGGCTCAGCTTTGGCCAGTGGCAGGTTCATCTTGGAGCTGGCTGTCACTGGCTCTGTCAGACATAGGGGAAGCTCCTGGCATCTTCTCACAGAAGCCACCCACTTTCGCCCCCACTTCTACCACAACTTTGCCACGTAAACCCAATACAGTGGCCTACTGTATCAAAGAGACTACTCAGAGAAGAAACTGGATAGCTATCATCACTGCAAATCTAAACTCTGTATGCATAAGAAGAATGCGTATAACTGGAATTGGACACAAAGATCTTCCAAAACCTAGGATCAGAATATTCTGAATAAGGGACAAAATTGTCACTAATTAAAATAAACTTGGACTTACATGTAGTTAAAAAAAAAAATTTAAAAAGTCTTCCTTTATCTTTCAACATTATTTGTTGTAACACTGAGCATTTAATAGTTAAAAAGTGTAGTTTTAGACTTGGTGAGCTCTCAAGAGCAAATGGAGAATCAGCACTAGCAAAACAGCTGTTCTGTCCATTAAACCATTACTGTTGCTATTTTCTTCTTGCTAATGTGGTTAATATTTTCTTAGTCATCATTTGCAAAACAGGGTTCTAGAAGCCTCAAGGTTTAGCTAACATAAACTATAATCCTTTCATTTAACATGGAGATTGCCCAACTGAGAGGTAATGAAGTAAATATTTATAAAAATACTCCTGCTCAAATTTCTGTGAAATATGGATGAGTCTGGATCTCAGCCAGCCATGTAGAATTGTAGACCAACTTCCCTAGAGTTTTAAAGTTTCAGGAATAACTGTTCTAGTTTTTGTTATGCACTCAGGAAATAATTGCTTGATTTGGATCTTTGTTTTGATTCCCTTTCATCTCAAGTTGGTTCTTGAGATACTGATTGTCCAGTATATAGGAGGTAAAATGATGATGGAGAGAATGGATTAAGAAACAGGAAGTAGAAGTATGGAAATTCATAAAGAAGAGTTAGATAATTTCTGATTGAAACAGTTAAATAAATGTGGTCAAATTATGCATATAAGAAAATGTGGCTTTATTTTCAGAGAGTGCAAGTTTCCCCGGCTTTCAATTATGTCAACAGCTTTCTTGAGTGATTCAGCATTCTGAAAGCCAAATCATATTTAGTTACTTAAATGTAGATTTACATACAGGCTTTTGGGCACAGCCTATGAAGTCAGATCACATAAGAACTCAGTCATCTCTATTTCTGGTCTTTGTAATTAACATTCTTTTTAATGGCATATTTCTTACAGTTCTGTTTCACAAATTGTACGTAACTGGGACTAGGATTGAAAAAATTCCGCTTATCTTTAGGAAACTGACTGAAATACCTAAAGAGATCATAGATACTTATCAAACTGGGAAAAGGAAAAGCTTCCTTTTTTCCACATTAATAATGAAGGCCTTTAATAGAGAAAATGCAAGATGTAGAACAAAATGGCAGATAGTGTAACTGGTTTTATTCTTCCCTTTCTCCTTCCCAGTCACACATAAACCAAATAATATATTCAGCATGTGCTGCTGTCAATAGCTGAGAAATCTGTGGGTGCTATTCTAAGCCAGCAAGCCTATATTATTTATGTATGAGTATCTTTCTTCTAACAATACGTAAGGCATGATTAAGACATAAGATATTTTAATAAATAAACACGGAAGTAAAAAATTTAAACACTATTTATGTAAACATCAGAATTCTGTTTTCAAATGTGACTTGAATTCATATGAACCTGTGACTACTCAGTGCCTGTGCAAAGCAGATTCCAAATCTTTACTCTTACTAGTGATTCAAGCAGCACATGAAACCTGGGATGCTAAGTCAGAGAACAGGAAAAAAAATCTTATAAACAACACAGAAATTCACTAGAAAACAAAAGATGCTTCTATACCTTTCTTCAGGAAGCTCTATTCTTTGTCTTTGAACTAATTCTTCTTGTCTATCTCACAATCCAAATGCTGAGAAAAATGAACATTCTTTTTCTGCTCCCTTCTTGCCTGAACACTGAGGATCTTTCATCTGCCAGAGCTAGACCTTATTCAGTTTTTCACATTTACTTAAACAAGACACTATACTTCCTTAAAATCTATGAAATCATGAGAACAGCAGAGACAAATTTAGTCTCTCAGAAGCATGTGGATAATAAAACTCTTTTTGATGCAAGAAGGAGCGACAAACACAGAAAGGGAAATAAAAAGTGTCTTGAGTGCAACAAATCAATATGTACATTTAAATATAGGATTGTCATTAAATCTATACAGGGATAAAATAAGTGACAGAGGAATAGAAATACAGAAGTTGTTTTCTACAAATGCTATTTGTTAATAACTGGATAAATTTAACCACTCCTTCTCCATGATAAACATTGCATGGACTGAGGTTTCACTAATGTATTTTGTATGGACTAAATTCTTAAAGAATTTTACTTGTGTCAGAGGAAGATCATATGAAAATCTTTCCTTTCCAATAGATGTCTGAGCAAGGGACAGTAAAAGAAAAATCACCCTTCCTCACTACATAGTTTGATTTCAAATTTTTTAAAAATATGAGTATATTATTAGACTTTTCAGTATCCTTTCTGGGTGCACTCTCCTGAGAGTTAAGGTAGCAGCAATTTGAAATCTGTACAATAGCAGTGTATTGGTTATCTACGAATACAAGTTCAAAGAACCCAGTTTCCCACTTCAGGCATGGGCTCTGGGAAATTAAAACCCCCTAATTACACAAATTCTGTAAATGTTCATTCATTCCAAAGCTGATAATTGGAATGAAAGAAAACCCAGACGTGGCCATATCACAGTTCAAATCAATCTCCCAAAAAGCCTTTGGCACTCTTTTTTTCTCATAATATCTTCCAAAACTTTGTGGGCTTTTCAAAGTCAAATGTCCCACTACTTTCTCATGTCAAACTCAAGGGCATGCAATGCAGCAACTCAGCATCATTTTACAAAACCACCACTTTTGTGAGTTGTAACACATGTCCACAAACTATTTCAAAAAATTAGAAATGAGGGGAAAAAATCACTTAATAGACACAAAATAGTAACACTTTGGGGACGCAAGGCATGAATGATGGGGAAGGGGAGATAAGAAATCAAGGGTTAAGTGTACCATTACCACTATGGAAGTGGACACAATCTTTAAAGGAGATCTAGTCCTATATCTGATCATAAACTCTTCTCAACACTTGGCCTGAAATCTGTGCTTAGTTCTTATAAATGATGCATTTAATATCAGAGTTATGGTCCAAACATACATTGGTAATTAATAGTTTGTATCTAAAGGCCTTAAAGTTGTGGATGATGATTCCTTTTGATATTTGCAAATCTCATCAAATACTTCACAAGCCTCCATCTTAGGGAGTACGAGGAGAACAGAAGAACAGTAGTCTATGATGCAGGTTTTTTTACATTGTTATAGTACAGTATTGTAGTATAGGAGTATTATATTATTATAGAGACTGGACACAAGTCCTGGGCAGAGCAGTTGCCAATGCATATATAACTAATGCTGTACAAATTGAGGACACATTTGACATGATCTGTTAGTATGAATGTGAGGCAGGGAGCTGTACTTGTTGCTGCAGGCAGTTCACAATTATCTTGTGCCCTGATACATAAAGGCATGATAGATCATGTCTTATTACTCATGTAGATTTGAGGATTCATGTTTTACCCCATGACACCAGCCTCATTTGCTGTGATAGCATTTTTAGCATGTAACCTAAACTTTTTCTGATCAGTTGATAGGTTCTTAACCAGCTACAAATACACAGTAAAAAGGTTGTTGAACAGTTGCCAACAACCTGCTTAGTGCTTATCACTTTGATTTCACATCGAAACACAGATAGTCTGACTTAGGTGAATACCAAACATTCCAGTTATTTATAATTCTACTATGTTAATTAACTGTAGTCCTGCTTTCTCCATCACTGCTGAGCATAGAACTTTGTACAGCAATGCAATGGTTCCACAGCAGAGGGTTAATTACCAGACTATAAAATTATCTTTCCAGTTACGAAGTGCTGAACAGGTATGAAGCTACTCTGCTATTATACAAAATTATCCCATGGAGTAAGTCCTCAGACAAACATTCATTCCCATTATCTTGTATTCAGGTGATGCTCTTAGGCCTCTCTTGACAAGCCCCTGAGGCTTGCTTGCCCATTTTTCAGCTCTTTCTGATGTTGCTGTTCTCCTTTGTGAACATACATACACTCTCCTCACCACCAACCCCACTCACATTTAAGAATGTGTTTTCCTGGCTGGTCACTTGCTAGTTTCAGATCTTTCTCTGCCAGGGATCTGGTATTCTCTGTATGGTGACTTCACTCTGGTCGAGAGTGTGACACTGTGAGTGGACCCTTAGCTCATACAGGAAGCAGGTTGTGAGACAGAGGCCTTGAGACTGTTAAAATATGGGGCAAGGTTGTGAACTTGAGATGATTTGTGATATTTAATTGTTCATTCATTCACTTGCTCTGTTTTAGTCCATTCCAACGAGCTCAGTCCAAGCAAATTTTGCTGTAGAAATAGTTAACCTTAATGTATATGCATGCAATCCCATTTGTGCCATTTGGCCTGGATTGATCCCTAAGACTGATCCATAGTTGTGTGTTATTTAACAGCATAGATGCAGTTAGCAGGGACAACATACTCTGTTGTCCATGCAATATGTACTTTGATCTCAGATGGACCCTAGGAGTGATGTGGGGCTGGAGGAACAAGAAGTAGCCTCTCTTCAGGGAACCATGTTCTAAAATAGAGGAATGATCTAATCTGATGATATTGTATAGACTGGAAAAATGTTCAAGGCCTGGACTACCGATCTTTGGCAAACATACAGGAATGCTAATTGAAATGAACTGACACTCTTGGGCAGCTCGGGTATCCTATTCAAACTATGAGGTGTTGAATTACATCCCAAATTGGAGTGCAGATGTAATCCTTTGAACACAACAGGAATTCTGTACAGGAACAGAATATTCCTCTGTGTGGTGTTCCTGTGTCTGCTGAGGGCACATCATCTGTTGTCAAAAATAAAGTGAAACCCAGATCACTCTGGGGGAAAATAATCAAATATCAAAAGACTATAGCCACAGCCTTTTTTACATAGCCCTCCTTGGCTATATGAATTTCCCTTCTTGCTGCAGCTGGTTCTGGCATGTGTTTCCTTTTTTGTGCCTCCTTAAATCTCCTCTTCTCCAATCCAATTCTCCCAGACTTATCAGACTCAAACCAAACGGTAGTGATGTTGACAAAGCAAAATCTGACATAAAGCAGATCAGATTTGACTCAAACAGTTTTGCTACAATTTCTACTCCAAAAGAAAAGCTTGGTCCCTATGACCCATCTCAACAAATTTTGGTATCTGTTATCTTCCTTCTCTCTAAATTGCACTTTCTTCACATTTTCCCAACCAGAGGACTTGTTACATGTCAAACAGTCTTACTTTTACACATGAGTGTATAAAATTGAGCTTCTTATCAGTGCAGTGATACGGCTGTCTCTAGATATTTCTCTGCAATAGTAATGTTTTTCACTGATCCTTTACAAGTTACAATCCTGCAATTAACTATTTTCTCAGCACAAGGTGCAGTGACAGTTTTGGGACACACTGATCAAGAGATCTGAGGTCAGGAAAAAATGTGGTTTTAATGACCTGTAATGGTAAGGATCAGCATCTCAGTATGCAGTTGAGGACTGTCTATGGGAGCTGATCTGAATGGAGCTAAGCTATTCCTTCTGCCCTCCAGCAATAGCTCTGCTTTAGCCCAGAAAGTTTACAAGCATGGCTTACACAACCAACAAGAAGACTTCTTTCTCAGTCCTTCAGCAAGTGTTCACTGGTGAGAAAGAAGAGCAAAAACATTCTCATCCAAGAAAAAGGAGCTAACGATTATGTTCTTTGAATAACAGTTAAAAAGGAAACATTTTCTTTCTAGCAAATGTGGAACTAATAATTTTGTGTATGTCCAAAAAAATGAAGTATTTGTCATAAAAACCACTACAGAAGGAACAAGTGATAGTGTTGGAAGAGAAAACTCAATGAGGTATATATAATCATGGATAGAGCAAGGCAAGAAAGGGCATCCAAGATCACGAGAGGTTACACACAGCTATTACTGAACTTTGGTCTTCATTATCAGTAGACTGCCATGAATGAGTGATTTAGTTTACTGAAAGGACCACTGTCAAAGATGTTAGCAAAAGTGGTTTTAATATGATGATGTAAAAGTGAGACTTAACAAAGTTCGATGGCAAGGTTCACTCTATTACTGCATGGCACAACCATTTGAACAATGATTCAAAACTACCAAGTCACAAATCAGTTACCAAGTCACAAATCAAAGTTACCATACTAGAAGATTATGCATGATTTCAGTTGCTTACCAAATATCTGCATTGCTAAAAGGTCTCTCTGCCTCGAGAAGCAACCTTGAGAGGTGTCCCAGCTCAAGGGGGGATCACTGCCATGCAACCAGGTTGCTGATCCAGGATTGCTCAAAGAAGGGTTGCTTAGGCTGTCATATTTACAGAATAAAGTGTTTGGCTTGTAGTCAAATTACATGTGATGGGAAAGGTATGCATGAGACTCCTTGTGCCCACAACTTTCCTCGTTCCTTGATAAATGAGTCTTGGAAAAGCCACCCACTATTCATGTGTTAATTGCATGGTGGGTGTTCCAAGGTCATATGCATCAATGTTCACTGTGTCACTCTGCTCCTTTGTGGGTTTTCAGAGGACTAGAGGAGTTCTTGGCCCAGCTGTGACTCAGAACTTTATCTCCTTTGGAGCCTGAACCAAACTATTGCTAGTTTGGTTAAGGGGTTGAGTGCATCTGTCCCATAGGCTAGATCTGTGTTGAAAGCTTATGCAGTGAGCAGAGTCCAGCATCAAGAGAGGCATATATTTATGGGCTACTGTTTCAAAAGTAACAAATAGATCCTTTTCTATTTGAACAGCATAAGTTGATCAGGAATTTTGTATAATTACTTTACCATTGAATTTTTCATACTTTGGACCTCTCCCAGTTCACGGTTTTTCACAGTCAAAATCTTATTATTGGCAAAATGGAAAAAACTGAAGCTATGGATCCAGAAATTTATTTTTGCCTAATTAAATTTTTAAATTAGTATAGAAAAGTCTCATTGATAATACCCTTGAAAGGCTTACACAAGAAAAGTAACTAACACCAACACCTCTTCCCTGGTGTTATGCATCTCTGCCTGTGTTCCTGGGGTCCTCAAGCTGATGGAACTGGTGCTTCTCAGCACAGGGTGGTGGCTGTGACAGTGAAGGCTGGTGGTCTACAGTTCCTGTCAGGAGAAGCGGGGTGCTTTCAGTGATTGCAACCCCCTTGGACCCAGAGTGCCTCTTGAGACTCTGTGGGTATGTTTGTCTTCTGCCCTGGAGGCTACTTCTTGAAGCCCTGTTGGGGAGGTGACAGGTGCCCTCCTCATGCCATGACACAAAGGGCTGTTGCTCCCCCCACACCAAGTCTGTCAGGTCAGTGCTCCCAGCTGGCAGCAGCCGTTGACTGCTCCCACTGGGCAGCAACAGTCACATAAGCAGCGGCGTGGAGGAACCAGCTCCAACCAGTTCCAGGTTGCTCCAGCTGGCTCCAAACAGCCAATATCCACCCCAGCATCCCCGAAAGAGGCCTGCCCTGCCCCATTTTACAGTTTTTGAACTAGAAATGGCAGAAATTTGAGTTTTTGGGCACTGGTCAAGTGAATGAGCTGCAGTGGGCAGCTGTCACTAATGGCCATGGCTCTACATGAGCTTCCCACTCTCAGTCCTGCTGTCTCTTCCCTTCTGCTCTCACAGACACTGTGCAGGATCCTGAAGGCAAACATGAACTTCACAAGGGAGTCTGGTAAATCTCAGTCTTGGAAGAGTAAGCCTTCCTGTTCGGTCTTGGCTATGCAAATATATCTTCCCCATCCACTCCTAGATGCATAGATAGCAACCAAAGAGGCCCTGATAATAAGCAGGGTTGTCAGCGACTCATGGGAATGACACGACTCAGCTCAGTGACTCACTTGGGGGGTTTAGCACCAGTGGTGTACTGCCCTGCTTGCAGGCAGGACTTGCAGAAAACACAAGCGTCTTGCCAGTTCCCTGGTTGTGATGGTCGTAAGGACAGCAAAGTATTTATAACAGCCTCCAACCCAGCAAAAAAATACTCTTTCCATTGCTGGAATACTGTTTTAAAAACAGAAGAAAAAAGTAGCAACTAAATCCTTTTCAAAAGAAAAGGACAGGGAAAGAACATATGTTTTCCTTCGCACCTGTAGAATAAGCTCACTATGATCTCTCATGTCTTTATATATACCTTCAAGTACTCCAAATGTAAGGCTTCTAAGAACATACATATAACCTCAGTAAAGTACCCTAAGTTAATTAGCAATGGAGTAGTAGACACCGTGGTTGTCAACATACAAAATGCTATACTAACTTTTTTTTAATATTCAGAGTTCTTCTGTTTCACGTGTTCCTCATCAATAAAGCATTGTTCAACATATATTTTCATAACCATGGTCCATTATTACACACTGTAGGTCTCTATCAATGCTGATCGTCTCCAATTTTAGGCAAAGCCTGTAACACTGATCACACTGTACTCAATGAACCAAACATGGATGAGAATGGAAATGAGAACTTCCCTGTCATGACAAGGAATAGTAAACTATGTAAATGGACATAGTGCACTCTGCTTAAGCTTGTCCTTGATCATAGTACAGGGACAACTTTTACTCAAGGTAAGAAGTAGCAAGTACCTCACTCCCAGCTTACAGCAGAAGTTCTCCCTGCTCCTGCAGACAACCATATACACCATTCACCCTGGAAGGCAGGCCCCCCTTCTGGTCATAGGGTCTGTTCTGACTGGCAGGACCAGCCACCACTTCCAGTTCACCCAGATGTACATCAGACCAGGAAGTCCCTTCCCTGACAGAAACAGAGGACTGACATTTTGTTTCAGCCACCATTTTAGCTGAAGGATATCAGAGCTGGAAGTCCCTCCCACTACATGCTCAGGGTCCACCATGTTGTTTCAGACATCATTTTATGCAAGGAGATTCCTTTTTTGACAATGTCATGTCCCATGTGTTTTCATAATGCTCAGTTATTGCCGAGCCGCCCCTACCCAGAAGCACATCAGAAAAGGCAGCATCCTCTCACTACATACAGGGAGGCTGCCTCTTCTGAGACCACCATTCCCTATGTGTTTTCATTCTTTTTTGTGATTGGCTGATGACTATTTTGACACTGTCATAGCCACGTATTCTTAGACCTTCCTCTGGCTGCCTGCTTCCTTTGGGATCCCCTAGGAAGTCCACAAAGGGGCCCCTGGCACAACAACTGTTACATGCAAAGAAGAGAGACTGATCCTGTGAGCTGGAGTGAGAGGCCCCAACATCTGGGCCCAGCCCAGCAGAATGGCCATGTAGCATTACTGGAGCAGACTCTGGGTTTTGCATGGAGCTGCAAGACACAGGCAACACTGTCTGCAAAAATGGAAAACCAGAACAAAATTTCAACTTCAGAAGAACATGTTCATGAGGTCAGTAAGAAAAAGACCCTAAGTCTCTAAAAACACTACATGAAACAGGAGAAATGGCCAATGGGCTCATGAACCACAAACTGGATTTTTGAGGTGTCACACAGAGAGGGTGGGTGGTGTGGGAGAACTCCCTTTTCCCATGGTTTTGCATGTGTTACAACTCCCGGTAAGGCCATTATGAGGTGCAGGCTGGTGCTGTATGTGTTATACTTAGGTCAATAAGCTTACATAATCTTTCAAAAAGCTCCAGCTGACTGATTGGGGAGGCAGAAGTCAGAAATATGCCGTGACTTGTTTCCATCTGTGGCTGCAGTAGCTGAAGAAAGGAGAATGGGTGTAGAAGTGACAGCGGTGTTCAAGGGAAAAAAGCAGGAAGCCTGAAGATGGCTGACTGGTAGACAACTCCCCTCATACCCTTTTTAAAAAGTGTCTCTCCAGTGTTTCATTTTGTACCTGCTTGTTGTAGCAGCATGTTGGTAGACATGTCTACACCATCACTTTTGTTAAAAGAGATTCATTGTGCTCCTGGGGAGGTAGGAAGCTTTGGGTATAAATCCCCTTTCTGAAGCTGCTAAAAGGTGAATTACCAATCTGAACAGAAGCCAAGTGGCAATCTGGTTTGCAAACCAGGATGCTTACAGTTTACACAAGGTTGCAAAAAAGCACTTTAAAAAAACATGATGATTCTGTCAGAGGTGGATGCACAATGTCAGGCAGACTTACTGGATTTGCAATAATTTCCCAAACACAACGATGGTGTTAAGTACACCTCTACTGTGATAGACACTTTATCCAAGTATGCCTGGACTATTTTTCTAAAAGGCAAAACAGGTTCTGAAATAGCTGTGGCTTTTGAAACAATTTCACTTGTATGAGGTCTATTAAAGCAGTAAGAATTTTGTTTCAGCTTACAAAAAAGTTAGAATTGAGTGGATGCCTAGGAATTACTAAAATGGAAATGATATCCATAGTGATTAGACAAAATTTTCCACACAAGGTGTAACTGATCTCAGAAAATGAAGGGCAACTACTTTGGAAACCATTCATAAGCATCTGTCCAACACAACAGCATGTGTGCTGCAGTGTAATCTGAAGAGATCAAGGCTATAGTGTGTTCTTTGTCCCATCTGGATATAAATTCTATTCCCAGGTGATCTAGTATTAGTTATTCCGATTCTTACATCAGTCCTTAAAAGCTCTGGTTGATTGAGAATGTAGCTCTGACAAGGATTTCTGATTTGGATTTAAAATATTTATTGCTAACTCTACACATTTTCATCAAATTTCTAATTATCCAAAATGTTTAAAAACGTACCTTAGTTTCAATTTGATCTTCTTTCTAACCTCCTTCCAGTCCCTGGATTTGGTTACACTTCTATCTGGTGGATTAGTAAGCCTTTCAGTATCAAAAATAATTTCCTCTTGAAAATACTAAAATTCTTTCAATTAAATAGCTTCCTAACATTTCCTTTAGTAAGCTAAATAGATTGAGCTCTTTAAGTCTTTCATGGCTCTGTGAGCGCACAGGTTCATATAAAAAGCATGACCCAGCTATGCATTATTTCAGAATTACACCAGCTTTGCTTTGTCAAAGTATATAGAGGCAGGCATTGGAGCAATGGTGAATCAGATTTTATAATTTCTTCCCTTTAAAGCTATGCATCCAATTCCTTTTAGAGGGTGCTCACTGATGATGTTTAACACTACCACATTTGTTTGTATTTCTTTTGAAAGACTAGCATATTTTCTAGAAGGAATTGTTGTCCTTTGAATAAGATATACTTTTCATTTCATCATCAGTTTCCTCTATTTTTTTCTGTCATTATCAGTTTGTTACAAAATAAAATTTTCTTTTAAATTGTTTGATAATTAAATTAAAAATTTATGTGTAAGTTATTTTTCTACCTACATCCATCTATGCATTGGGAAGTACACAACATGTACAACTCTGCATCATTATATGTTCTTCTTCTCTAGAAATAGCATGATATGTGCTGAGATAACACTGTTGTATTCCTTGGAAAGGGTTGGGGAGATGAGAGTAAAGCAGTGGATTTCCAGTCATTTGGTTCCAGTGGCGTATTTGCTTCTAATGCATCCATCAATCTCTTTTACTGACCAGGTATCCGATGCATTTACAGTACATAGTACCTTCCTAAAAATGCAGCATATTTGGGTTTTTTTAATGAAATATTTATTTCTAATGCACCAGGTTAGCTAATATATTCTGCAACCAAAACATGGAATAGTCTTATATGTAAGTATATACAAACATACACAGATTAAATATAAAATCTCATATGCAAACTGCATGTATATTTCCATGTCTGTTTTTTTTTTCTAAAACTCTGCATCTAAAGGTGGTAGAATCATACAGATAATGGGTAACTAAATATGATTTACAATAAATTCAGTGTTTTGTAATTAGATATGGGTTCTAATTATGATCCTCAGATTAACAGTAAATTACTTATGAAGCTCATTCATATTTGAATCTTTTTTTTTTTTTTTTTTTTTAATACATTCTAGGTCAGAGTGAAATATTCAGTTGCTTTCAGATACTTTATTCACCTCAAAGCACTAAGTAATTGCTGACTTATAGTTTCTTAAACCTAGTGAGACTTTTTCCTTGGAGGCAAAACAAAGCAGCAAAAAACCAAACAAAAATTATGTTGATCAGAAGAAAGCACATCTTAGGAGAAAAATCGAGGTAATTGAAAATTCTACAAAGGAAATTTTATAAGAGAAGAAATTGACATATTTATAAGTAGACAAAGAATTAGAGATATTAACAGATAAGAACAGCATTGTTTGCATAAACAAGACTAGATGCAAATATATTAAGATGAGACACTAAAAGGAATATAATACTAACCATATTTTAATATCAGCATATTAGTGAGTATATGCCTACCCTGGATTCAGTTCTAGTCATTGTCTTTTTTGGAAAAGGAGTATAGCAGTGACATAATAGTTCCTGCAGAGATGAACAAATGCTATTGTGAGAAAGGATTTACATGTAGAAGATAGAATTCCTCTCATTTAATTTCAATCTTCTAAATAACAGGGGCAAACCAAGGAGCAAAAAGGGCAGAATTTCAGATGCATCCGTAATAGTTATATCTAGATGGTTATTATGACAATATGAAGGTTTCTTGGTTTATTTTTCAACATGGATAACAAATTCTACTGGCCACCTAGAAAGACTGTCTAATTTAGATACTTGAGACTTTCCTGGTCAGGTGAAGCATCTGATTTTTATGTACTATGGTGTTTATTTTAGTATATACCTTTAGCAGTCTAGATCTTGTAATAAATTGGTATTTCTACATTTTTCAGGTGGAGAACAATCTTAATATTCTAAATGAAATGAAAAGAAATTATCCTTATGTTTTCAAGACCAAAAAAATTTATTATTACACTATATTAATACTTCTTATTATATTATAGTACTTAGGTAAAAGACATAATTAATCCAAAAAAGTTCAGATCTAATTCATTCAAAGACAGAGAATTACAGATTATGACCAGATCCTCAAAGGTATCAAATGCCTGTAGCTCTTTTGTTTTTAAGATGAGACATTATAATTTGAAGTTATTTATCATATAACAATAATATCAGAAATAATATTTAATTACCATTTAATGTACAATAAAACAATTAACACTTCTAAATTACATACTTCCTTGGAATGACACCAGTTTTTATAGCAAAACTAAATGAGGATCCTAATTAGCATTTATTTTTTAATAGCAAGCAGTGACTTTACAGTGGAAAGAGCTTGGTAAAAGAAACATAAATGCCTAAAATAAATCTGTATTTAAGAAACAGGAGTCATCTGACAGCAAAGGCAATGGCTTTTGCCAATTTCCTTGAAAGCAATGGCAGTAAATAATATTACCAATTTTGAAAACATAAAAGAACTTATTTATCTGAAGAAGAATATTGTCTTCTGGAATACCATTATTACCGTATATCTTATAATAGAGACATAGAAACACTGGTTGGAGGTCATGTAGTACAGTCTCCCACTAACTGTGGGATCACAATCAGCACCAGATCAGGGCAGCTATGAACTTCTCTAGATGAATCTTGAAAACCTCCCCAAACAGAGATTTCACCACCTCTCTGGACTGCTTGTTTCAGTGCTGTGCTGCCTAAGAAAAATGCTTTTGTTAATGTCTAATCTGAACCTCCTAAGACATAACCTCTGTCTATTTCACCCTGTTGTATCAGCTATACTAATGAGAAGAGTTTGGCTCTGTCATTTTCGTAACTGCTTTTCAATTAGCTGTAGGTCATTTTCACCAGTATGAACAAACCTGAGTCCATCAATCTCTTTTTATAGAATATGTTTCTCTAGGTTTCTGACCAACTTGGTATATTTCCTGCTGGACCCCTCCAGTTTCTCCCTATCCCTTTGATCTGGGGGACAAAAACTGGGCACGGCATATCAACTTTATTCTTCTACAGAATTAACAAAACATAGAAGCACTTCTAAGGTAGACTTTGAAAGAATCTTGTTTTTTCTACACATGCTTCAGTCCTCAAATAGAACAGTGCTGCCCTCTGTGCCACTGCACTGAAGCATTTGAACTACAAATGTAAGGCTCTGGAAGTCATCACCAGGATGAATTGGACTGAAGACAAAAAAAATATTTTAAATGCAAGGAGACTAAAAATGCTATTAATATTTTAATTATCTCATGATCAGTATGATATTTTCCTCTACAACAAGTATATCTGGGAGTAGTCTGGTTCAAGACTAATGGAGGCTTATTCGTGCAGGTGGCACAGTCTGCCTCTAGAGGCAAGATACCATTTGTCTGTTTAAAGGCAAGGCCTGTTGGCTGATCCATCAGGTGGAATAGCCATAGATTCACTTACCTGGTTATTTTTGCTGTAGCGAAGTGGCATGAAAGCAGCGCGCAACAATTTGGAAGAGAAACAAAATAATCCAGTTGGTTTAATCGCATTAATATGAGAAACAAAAAATCAAATTTGAATTCTGAGGGAATACTGCACAGAACTTGAATTGAAAACCTTGAAATACAGGTATCTTGCAAATTAATAAGGTAATTCAAAGCTATTTCAATACTCTGAGAGTAGCTTGATGATTAAATATAAACAGTATTTTGTAATTTACAATTGACAGAACCTTACATGTATATATTTTGCAACATTGTTAGATGTTACTGTCAATATTTTCAGGTATCTGAAAAAAGCTCTTCAAATATGTTGCTGTGTATTAAGATTATTATCAACATTTTAGCATTAACTCTTCTTCTCATGTATACCACTATTATTCTCTTATTGTTTACATTGGCTCATTTTATTCTGTTTTTCTTTGTTTGCTTTTTCAAAAAGCAAGGAAATATATAGATCTGCAAACAATCAGATACTTATGTTAGGGAGAAAAATTATAATATGGTACTATAAAATTATCCCTGCTCAAATTGGGAAAAGACCATAATTTGGTTATTAATGTCTTGCAGGCACATACATTTTCTATGCATTTGGTTGAGTTACATAACATGAATAACAGGCCAAACTTTTAAATCAAAAGGCAGAATTTACATCTGATGTCACTGGCCCTGATCTTTCAAATACATTGACATGTGGCTATGTAAGTATTAATTCGTTTGGACAAATCATTTGAATAAATCTACTTATGTTACAGACCTAGGCCCAAGCTGCCAAGTGGCTCATAGAAGATGCTGTTACAGCAAAGAAAGGAAATTACCTCTTTTCCCTAATGCTCAAGCAATAAGCTACAGATAGTTCAGCTTATTCATGACTATTAGCTATAGGATAGTTCATTTTGAAAAAGTGGACAGTTGTTCTAGCTTCATAATGAAGGTTCATAATGAATGTCAGGTTGTTATACCTGCATATAGTCCTTGTGTGTTGCCAAAAGTTAACCCTCATATTAAGCATGTGCAAGAGCTGGTAGTTAAAATTACCACAGAATTTCATTTCACTCCAAATAAAGCTTTCTTGGATTAAAGCCATACTGATCATCATTCAGATTGATCTGAAAAGCAATACTACTTTAAAGAGGTGTAAAACTAAAATAAGTCTAAAATATTTAATAAGAAATTTCGAAGATTTGAAAAACCCTAATCACAGCTGTAGGACCAGAACTTGAAAGATGCAGTATTCTTTCACAAACACTCAGTGTTTCCTGCACCTTTGCTTATAACCAGTTATGCCTAATGATGAGGGAGTGGGTTCCTTGTTCTCTTTCCACATAGCTTAGGATCTAGGCAAACACAGGAATTGACAATATTCACAGTCTATGTTGGTGTCTATTTTATACTGTGGGATGCTGTGATGGAATTACAAAACACTAAAGTGGAACTTCCTTCCCCTTTTCCTTAAAGCGAGCACTCACCAGAACAGCAAAAAGCTTTCATTCCAGTTTTTAGAGCACTGAATAATAAACTAGAGAAAGTTACTGTTTAAACAGAGCAACTCAATTTTTCTGTGTGAGACATTAAAATAAAGTTATATCTGTCAGACACTAACTATTCGCTACATATTGTGGGCCACTTCTCTCATCTTGCTTTCTAATCCAAAAGTTTTTAGTGTCTTCCTAGGTTGAAAAACTCCATGTAGTCCTATATTTGCTCCTAAGCAGCTTTCTTTTCATGGTCTCTGAGACTTGGCTCAGGTTTAGATTTGCTCCCTGCTGCATACACTCACTGCTTTCCACAAGATACTGCAAATTTTCAGTCTTGCTGTGTTTCTCATCTTCCTTCTCCCTCCATTGAGAAGATTCCCCAGCCTGAACACTCTCACTTCTCCAAGGGATGAGGAATCTGAAGCAGGTCGCAGTTGTCATCGTGTGGAGCAGTCAGGACAGCAGAACTAAATTACTTTTATAAACACTCAGCCACATCATCTTTAACAGAACATGACACACCATACATGCGATAAGCTAGGAACCATTTAGTCAAATGATTCTATGTCTGACAAAGGCACCTTCACTTGCACAAGTCAAAAGTTTACTGTTACAAATAAAAAGAAGGGCAAAATAAAAACATTTTTAGTTTTCCAACATAGAATTTGGAAATCTGAAAATCTGTTAATGTAGAAATTTGTGAAAACATATATTAATAACAGACTTATAGAGAAGCAAAGACTAAAACAGTTTTTTGGTAAACAAACTGTACAAATATAAGGTCTATCTGATTGTAGAATACCAGGAGTTTTTATACAACAAAACAGTTACACGGTTAATGAAGATATGAGATGTAACACTAAAACATAAAACAAAGAAGAATCCTGCTTTTCAGTCAGTGTTGCCAACTTTTAGAACTCATTTAATTAGTAGTCATATAATAACTATTATTTTTTTTTCTTAAATCTTCAGTTTCTGGGAATTTTTTTTTTAAGAACCCCTTCCATCTTTCCTATATTTCTGGTTTTATAGTTGCAGAGAAAAATCTCGATATGACACCACATTTTAAACAAAAGTTTGGAAGAAGAAAAATAAAACTAATGGCTGTATGTTTGGGTTTTTTTGGTTGGTTGGGGTATTTTTAAACTTTTTTTTCAATTTAAAGAATTACTGACTGATTCAGCAATGCAGAATGCTTGATATTGACAGTATAATTAAATATTCCTTGTTATGAACACCTGTTGAACAGGCAGCTATGCAAAACAATCTATTAAGTAATCCACAATATGTTACATAAAATTTTATATGTCTTTTCTTGAAATGATTAATATATGGCTTTTTAATGGTAGAATGTGAATGCTCATCAGCTTGATTTTACTATCATACAGGTTTTAACTAGGCAAAAATTATTGATGTAAATAGAGTTACAAGGATGGATTTAGCAGGTTTTTGTCACAGCAAAAGTCAACTAACCACTCATAAAGACTCAAATTCCTTATTTTATTTATATTAACTTTGATCTATTAGCTTACAAAACACATCTTGTCCACTACATAAAATTGTTCACATTAAAATAATTATAATATATGAGACAGCTCCTGGTATATTAAATAAACTCTTCACAAACTGCAGAAGTTTTACTTATCTTATAAAAAATAGTTATGTATGTTAATATTTCTATAAAGAGCTTATTATTCATTATCATCTTGTTGAATAAATTCTGGACATCAGCATTGACTGTGGTGGTATGTTATTCATATGACCAGTTACACTGGATGAATAATGAATGAGAAGCAGTCATAAAAAGCAATTTGCTGACAACCCTTAGGCTGAAAATAACTGATTAAAGCTATTTTAGGAATACTGATCTGTAACAAGGATATTCAGAGAAATCAGGATGAGTTTGTGATTGATTCAGGAATGAAACATATCTACTATTCATAAAAATTCTTGGTTTTTTTTTCAGAGCTTGACCATTAGCCTTTTAAGATGTTTAAGCTCATTTATGAAAAGCAGAAATTACATTTCCCAGTGCCTTGCTTGATTTCTTGATTTGTTTTCATACTCTCGCCAAATCATCTGTAAAAAAAACGCAAAACCAACAAACAAGGAGCATAAAAGCTGGAGTTAAGCCCATCATTTGGCAGTTAAAATACATATTTTAACCAGATACTGCAGCATTATTATTTGGACAGTATTACACAAAATTGTACATGTTTATTTTTACACAAAGAGATATCAACCCTACAGGGAGCACTGCCAGGCAAGAGGGTAGAGGAGAAGGAAGAGGTGGGAAATGCTATTGGTTACTGTGGAAACCAGTATCATTAGCATGATGCTTTGAAAAAAACCACTGAAGGACAGAGCTTTAAATATATCCAAACTTATCTTTAGATATCCACAGTTACAGTGATATGTCTATGAGAACATCCATATGGAATGTTGATAATCCCAAAGAAATGCAAGAGGATGTTTCCACAGCATCACCAACTTCACACATCCACCTCCAGCTTCACACACCCACCCCACTCTCACCCAATATTTTGAAAATAGAGTTTGTTTTTCCTTGTGTTTTTGAGATCTTTGGGTTTTCAATTTATATGGAAAAAAAAATAAATCTTTCAAACAAGGAAGGCTGAGAAAATGAATATCAAATGCAGGAAAAAGACGAGCTGTCCAGAAAAGCTCAAAGTTTCCCATATCCAGAGTGTCCAGAATCTACAAGTTTGTTTTATTAATGACTTCAGTACAGTCTAGATTCAATGGTGCATTTTTTTACAAGACTAGTCCAGTTTAGACTCTAAAAGGACTTTGTATGAGCCAAATCATTTGCAGGTGAAAACCTCAAGTATAACCAATCATTTCTCTGTTAGTATCTTTAAGATTCAGAACATTAAGGAGGCACTCAAATAAGGAACAACTATCATACAGAATTAAATGCATTAACATCTTGGATATAGTCAATTATGAGAAGTAGCTTGAGTTAATAAGAGATTCACTTCTGATTTAATTCTGATAAAAGAAAGTGTATAGTCTGGATTATGTGATATACAAGTTAATAACTGACATACAAATTTTAATTTGATCCAAGCTGTTCAATTGAATTACGGTATTAACATTTCAATCTGCATTTGTTTCATTCTTTTTTACATTGTACACTATGAAATATGTAAAAGTATATTAAAAGTTAATAAATAATATTTCTTCACACAAACAACTATTTATAAAGATGATATTTGGAGCACACTAAAATTTGATAGTCTTTGTAAAGTAAAGTATCTTTTCCCCAAAGAAATGGAAGTTCCATTAAATCTTGTCATAGACCTGAAAAAAAATATACTTTGTATTTTATAAGATACTTTATTTTCCTCATTTTAATATCTACTCTTTTTTTCTGCATTTCCAGGTTTACAAGTAAACATACATGGATTATGAGCTGAGATAAACACGAATTATAGTGTGATAGAGTTTGTTTTCCATTCTTTAATACATATTACAGAATTTGCATTGAAATATCAAAGGTTCTGAATGCATTTTACATTTTCTTTGAGGCAGGCCTCATAATAAGAGTGTGGCTTGCAGTGATAAGCTAACTCTGTTGGAGCACATCAATCCCGTACAGTAAAACCAATGAAAGGTTTAAATATGTAAGTCAGAGAGATGAAATGCAAGCCATCTACTACTAAGCATGTTAAATAATTTCCAAGAACATTGTCCTTGTTTTACTTGAGTATGTTAAGAAAGCACATTTTTCCTTCCTGCTAAATAATATTGATTTAAACACTTTGACATAGCCCTTAGTGCTGTGTAGGATGGAACATTTTGCCTTGTGGATCTAAACAGGTAAACATAAATTTATAGTCAAAATGTCAAAATACTATAATTCGTTCATATTTCTGGAATGTAATTTTAAAAGAATGAAATATTAGAACTGAAGCAAAAGTCGAGATAAAGTAAAAATGTTGCCATCCTCACATTGATGTTACATTTTTTAATTGTTCTCTTTCATGTATACACAGATTGCTGGGGGAAGATGCTGCAGTCAAAAGTGTGCCATGAAGATATGACAAATATTTTAATATTAATACATTTATGAGAGATCTGACACATTTTAAGGGAAAGATTGTCTTAATGTACCACCTCCTCTCCTGTTTTCAGTAACTTTGATAGCCTTCTGTCCAGGACTGCTGTGAGAACCACAGCGAGGAAATCGATCTCCATGTGTCAATCTGCCTGTACTGGATCTTACTGAAATGAATTGAATAGACCTGTTTTGTTCTGTGTTCTGGCATGTTTTCCTGTCTATTTTTAGTCTTGTTATAGTTACAGTTTATAACATAATGGAAAGTGCCAAATTTCAGCATTCTTTCAGTATAATTTCAGCCTTTCTTTCACTGATATATGATTTTCAGGGGATTCTAGAACATATTCTAGTTTATAGACATATCCTTTGCATAAAAAAAAAAAATAAAATTGAAGAATGTCATATGCTTGATCATGATCTGCTAGATGATCATTATACATGGAATATATGCTAGGAAACCTATCCTTCTTCTCTGTCTCATAAGAATACTTCCTCAAAAAAAACTTTCTAGCTCTTTTGTTGTCTTCTACATTCACAGTTCTTGCCTTTTTTCCCCATGAAAAGTTTGGGCAAAACAATTACACAGCGTGCCACCTCCATTGCCCAATTTTTCATTAGCTACATTCCTGGTGAAGCGCAACAGATTCTTTTACCCTTAATATGTCTTGTGTGAAACAGTTTAGCTAAGTAATCCTATATAGGATTGTGTGGGATTGGTAGGATTGTTTAGGATGGTTTTGTCTTTAGTCAACATAACCATATCTCTGTCATCCAGTGAAAAACACAGAGGTACACCTCCACACATCCAAGACATGATTCCTGCTAGCCGTTTCATTAAGAGGTTTTGGATGAAGTCTACTTACAGGAGTAACTAACACTAGTGGTTTAGTCATCACATCCAAAATCAATTGAACAGGCAAAGGTCCGTGCTCAGTAAAGTTATTTTCATTTAGGGATTATTTACCTGCTTTTAATTGTCTCAATATAATCTTTTCATTTCAGTGTGAATTTGTCATTGAAAAAACTGAATCATTCAAATTTTGAGTCTGGTAGTATTATTCCCATCTATGGCAAATGCTTTAGTGTATGTATGGATGAAGAGTATGTAGAACCAAGCAGTTGCATGTGATCTTAGAACTTCAGTATTCCTCGTTTCTTAAACATTGTTTCTCTTTTCTTCAGAAACCCTATCTCTGAAGGCTTTTTTTTGACATCACAACTTGCAAATTTCCACTTGAATCCACTTGGCAAACATCTGTGATCTGACATCTTAAAATACTTTGCAGATGAACATCCTCTAATTTCAATAGCAAAAATTTCTTCAAATACTGCACATAGTATTAAAATAAGGTATCTGAGATTAATCATTGCTTTCAAATTGGGTTGTATCCTGAATTGTGTTTTATCTTTTTACCAGTTGATTCTGAAGTTCCCTTCTTAAAATATTTCACTGACTTTTCACATAGGATTATCTCCTGACTTTCTGATGGATGTGGGCCCAATCTGCATGGACAAATCCAAATTTGGCACAACAGATTCTGCTTCAGTTAAGCTATGCCCCAGATAACTGGCACAGGTTTTTTTGCTCTTTTTTTAAGTGTGGTTTTTTTTAAAACACTTCGCAAGTAGTCTACTTAAATGACTATGTAGAGCCCCCTCTCCCATATTCCTCTTGGCTGTGTTTCATTTCTGCATCTGTGAAGGATATAGTCTACTCCATTTGCTTTGTAAGGGCTTTATAAGTGTTTTTGTAATTATTTGTAAGTCTTATCGTCTACATGAGAATATTGCTCATAAAAGGCTGGCACCTTTGTCTGGAAACACTGATAAGTACTGCACAGCCCTTATCTGGTTAATCATTCACAAAAACGGTATAGATCAGAGTGTCTGGAATGGCCACGGGTTCCGCCTTCATCTACATGACTCATAATGGTTTTTTTCGGGTAAACATCTTTTTGCTTTCTGGTAGCTGCTGCTGTTGGTGGAAATGTTTGCTAATACTAACCAAAAGACTTGTTGGAACAATGCGAGTAATGGTTCAAAGGCACATTGCTTATAAGGCTAGTGATCAGAGCCAACGGCAATACATAAAAGCAAACATAATGAATGCTAGTTTAATACTTTTATAACATAAGCATAATATGAAGATTCAAATTCATACAGTGGAAGTGCTATCTGCACTGATCAGTGTATTTGAAAAAAGAATTGGAGTATAGGGGTAGATTCAGACTGATATAAGTAACTAAATGAGGAATTGCAGTGCCTAAAACTTGGATACCGGCTGTATCCAGAGAAATTGAGATAGATTAAGATCAAGATGATACTCAGCATGGAGAAAGGAAATCCTGGAACCCCAGTCTCTATCTGTTTTTTACAGTAGAGGACTCATCTAGCTATGTGGCTACTTATGTTATCTTCAGTACAATAATTGTGTAGTGCAAAATGCATAAAGAAAACAGGAAGTAAAGATCTGAACTCTATCTCTGCCCCTTTCAAGGTGAGAGCAAAAATTTTACAATTAATCTTCATTTTGCCTGATTTCTTTCTCTTGCTATGATTTTTTTATTGCTAGCTACAAAATTGCCTAGACTGATACCCTCTCCTAGACTGATATGTCAGGAAAAAGTAGAAATTAACACAAAGTATTATGAAAAGTGAGTATCTGAGGCAGGTGGTGTTTATCTCCTATAAGAAAAAAATCTATTTTTGGTAAAATACTCGGGTTATCAGTTTACATGTTACTTATGTCCCTTTCCTTTCGCTGATATAGGTCAAAGCTTTTGTCCTCTTTCTATTAACCAGCTTTCACTCTTTTGGGAAAGCACTGTTTTCATAGTGTGATTACTATATACCTTCAATTTCACTGAAGTATTTGTATTTTCAGTATAACATTCTGTATCAAAAAACAAATGAGAAAGCTTTGAATTATTTTAAATAAAAGACAAAGAGATAGAGGATGGACGAAAAGAATGTGACTAGTTGGAACAAGTACAGGAAATTTTAATGTAATAAAAGTCAAATTACTGACAAAATTGAAATTTGATTGCCTTGCACTATATTTTTCAATATCCACACTGTTCTGTACCAGGAAAAAAAAAAAAAGTAATTATATTCAGTGTTAGATTGATTTTGGGTTGTTAAGGTAGAAATCCGGTGTAAATTTCAATAAAACAACAAATTTGGACCCATTTTGTTATTTGTACCCCCAGTGCCCACACTGTACTTAGTATCAAGCATATGAATTATCTTCCAACATGCATTTCCACCCTTTAATTTCAGCTCACAGAAGTTATTTTCTGAGAGGAAGCAACAAAAAGTTTCCGTTTTTCTCCTGAACTTTATAGCGTGTGCCTTTTCATTGCAGCACAGTCAGCACGGTATCCAGTTTAATCTGGAACTACTCTATGGCTTATCCTCTCCTCAGAGAAAAGTGGCCACTCTGGAACAACATCTGATTTTTATTCATGAACTCTAGATTGAATAAAATATTTTTCTTTATTTTATTCTTAAAGACCTAGACACATAGTGACCTCATTTTCTTCAAGATGAAGCCTTAAATAGCACTTGGGCTCTAAATACTTCCAAATCTCATGATACAGCTTAGATAATTTCTAGATTGTGTTTCTGACTGCCTATATAGAAGCTTTAAAAAAGAAATTAAAAAATCTATGCACAATTAGGCTTACATTATAGATTATCACCATATAAGGCTGGGCTGGTTCTTAAAGTGGACAGCAGATGCTCTCTATTAACCCCTTCCTCCCCCCAGATGGGAAGGAAAGGAAAAAAGGGAGAGATACAGGTTAGAAATTAAAACTAATAGTGAAAAAGAGTATAATAATATTAATACTGATACTACTAATAATAGAAATAAAAGGAAAAAAATATTGCAGGCAGTGGCAGGTCGCACCGCTGCCGTGGCAGGGTGGGCACCCAGATGTCTCAGGCCAGAGTCTGCAGCTGACAGGAACCAGATTCAGGAATGTACGGATCAGGATCAGAGGCAAGGGTCTGATCTGAGCAGGTCATTCTGAGCAGGGTCCCACAGGGATGCTGGCCATGAAAGAAAACAGACTGATGCTCATGACCCCTTAGCTTTATACTGAGGATGACATGGATGGAATTGCCCAGGGAAGTGGTAGAGTCACCATCTCTGGGGATATTTAAAAGACATGTAGATGTGGTGCTTAGGGACATGATTTAGTGGTGGTCTTGGCCATGCTGTGGTTGTTCTTGATGATCTTAAAGGTCCTTTCCAATCTAAATGATTCTCTGATTCTATGACCTGCCAGTTCCCTCAGGGCCCTGGATGCATCTCGTTGGATCCCATGGACTAATGCAGGTCCCATGGACTAATGCATGTCCCATGGACTTGTGTCTGCTTATCAAGCAAGTCCAATTTAAATTAAAAGAAAAAAAGATAATTAAATATTAAAGAAACCTATTTAACTTAGCCTTGGTAACTAAAATGATATAAAAATCTGCACAATGTTAACAAATACAGTGTTAATGACTGTGTAGAATTCAGTGTAAACTCTGTACAGTACAATCAAAAAAAATGTGATTTCATACTGAAAATATTAAGCAGTGACAACCAGATAGTACAAAACCACTGAAGAGAGTTTTAACTGGGGTGAATCATGAACAAAAAATTACAATTTTTTATAATATGATGAAGTAGCCTGAAAATTTATGTAACAGTTACTCACATTTTCAGGTCATGAGTTTATGGTATCTTAGCATTGGCTAACAGCCAAACGCACACCCAACTGCTCACTCATTTACACTCCTTAGTAGGATTGGGGGAGAAAATAGGATGAGAAAGGTCATGGTCAAAATAGAGACAATGAAATTGCTTACCAATTACTGTTATGAGCAAACCAGGCTCGACTTGGGGAAAATTAACTTAATTTCTTACCAATAAAATAGTTTCGGGTAGTGAGAAACAAAAAGACAAATATTAAAACAATACCTTTCTCTTTTCCCATGCCCAGCTTCATTCCTTCATTCCCAACTCTTTTTTCCTCCTGAACAGCACAAGAGAAATGGGGAGTTATGGTCAGTACATAGCAGTTTTTCTCTGTTGCTCTTTCCTCTTCACACTTTTGCCGTGCTCTGGCATGGGTTTCCCACAGCCTGCAGTCCTTCAAGATAAAGAATAATCAGCCAGCTTGGGATCTTGCACAGGCTGCTGTTCCTGTCAGGACAACTTCTCCAGCATGGGTTCTCCACAAGCTACAAGGAAATATCTGCTCCAGCACCATGGAACATCTCCTCCTCCTCCTTCCTCCTCCTTCTCTGACCTTCATGTTCCCTCTGTCACTTATCTTTTTATTCCTTCCTCCTCTCTCTGTCTAGCATTTTTTGCTCTTTCTTGAATGTCTTTTCCCTAAGGTGATCCCTCTGCTGTTTCTCACTCTCTACCCCAGCCCCAAATGAAAATATGAAGAATACGAAGAACATGAAAATATTCTTTAGAAGCATAGATTGTCATGTATATTCTTCCAGGTGATATAATGAGTTAAAAATCAAGAATTGTAACTTCTGTTTTGTTGTATGTAGGAACATATATTTCAAATAGTTTTCTAAAATTTCCCCATGGTAAATGTTAGAAAAAGGGGTTATCTGACCACAGTCAGTAAAATGGAATTTTAATTCACACAATACTGATGGAACTGCAACAGTTCCTGAGAGAGGAAGGAAACAAAGAGGTATGAATATTGCTAGGCAAACAAACAGTGCTTTGTTTCCTCCTTTCTGTATCACAGTTTGAGAAGCATAGAAAAGGACAGTGTTATTTTCCTCTGAATTTGTTATAAACTATCACCTGAAAGTCTTTATAAATCACAGAAGTATGGTACATCAGTGATGCAGAACAATTCTATTTTCAAAATAAGGTATTCCAGAGAAAAAGTATAAAGGAGTTTAAAACTATGAATAGGAAATGCAGTGTATTTATGTTATACTTTAGATGAACATAGTTTTTAAAGACCTAGTAATATGTGACTATATGAACAGTAAGGGAGGTGTACAAGACATGTTGAGGATCTGAGTACAAGTTTCACTATTGTCATGCAAGTTTTCAAAACAAATAAGGAACCGGAGGCATATAAGACACAGAATAGTTTCTTCTACCTTTTGCATTTGCTCTTGTTTGGTCTGCCACATTTTGCTCACCTGATAGATAATTTCATTTTCTAAGTCTCCTAATAGCAGTTCCTGTGTGTAGCAGGTGAACAACAGTAGCCAACGACAGTGATTATAACTCACGCAATGATCAGTTGCTGTGTAGTTAAGATGTTCACACAGCTGATATTGAGTGACTGCCCCATTCAAAGTTAATCAATGGCTGAAAACTCAAGTTCTCATTTATTCACGCTTGCAATGTAGTCTTAGTTACCAGTAACCTACTTCAGGCCTCGCCATCTTTAAAGCAACTGTGGAAACTTGGGAAGTATGGTGTCTGGGGTTAGACTAGCCACAGTAGAACATTAGGAGAATTAGCTTGCATCTTGGTCTAAGTGAATGAAGAAAGTGGAATGGCATTGTAAAGAGAGAGCAGACAAACAGTGGTGTATTCTAGTGAGGTACACATGAAGATAAGAGTTTGATGAGAGGACTATGGGTTTGAAAGTCTTAGGAACAGAGCATAGAGGCAGTATATAGCAAATGAAAGATAACAGGTTTAGGAAAATAGTTATATCTTTGTGGACATGGACAGAGAAATTATGTGGCTTGCTGTTCCTAGGTTACAATCTTTAGTAACACATGCAATTGTTTGTGCTTGTCATTATCGGGAGAATATGCCATCCTGAAATACCATACTTCTCAAAAAGCTTGAAGAAATGAATATCCTAAAACCCAAGTATGCTATACAAGAACACCAACTAACTTGCCATGTACACACATTTCTTAAATTCTGTGGGAAGCACATGTGTGTAATTTCCCTTAAGATTAAAATAACCCATGTAGTTGAATTCTGCAAATGTGTATCCTGAAGCGAGAGTGAAATAGATAATTTTAGTACCTTTTTTTTTCCAAGGGCCTAGAATGAAAGGCAAGCACTTCTGTTACTACTTTGGAGGCCAGAACACTTACCATTACAAAGGACTGCAGTATATGAAAGGGAGTTCCATCAAGCAGTTGTGCTTTTTATGACGGTATCCATCCATTTCTAATCACTGCTTTCTCTGTTAAGGTATGCTATACCAAATGTTCTACATATATAAACATGGTTTTGCTTGTGACAAAATGTCAAGTTACTCTCAAGGTTTCTGAGAAAACCTATGGCTCAGGAAAGGCTTCACCATCCTGCTTCAATGTTCAGTCAACAAATAATCCTCCTTTTCACTGTTTCTCATTATTCAACAGTCTTCAAATTCAAACTACTCTGAAAAGAGCAGACAAAATACAAACTGAGAATCACAGCTGTAGTTTTTTATTGGTAAGATTTTTATCATAGTTGGTGTACTTGTATATATTTTCACAAGCACAGCAATGACTTTATGTACTGTTTTGTCTTGAACATGTCAAGAAGGTTTCCATTGCAAAATGATTCATACTGACTAGTTTTATCAGGTGGCGTTTTTTTACACTATGGAAAAGAGATTTTGTAACCAAAACTCAAACCATACGAAATACAAACGTGAAAACCTACTTGCAGATTGCTTTGGTATGCTTACACATTAAAGCACCATCTCAGAATACTACTACTATTCATTTAGGAATGCTTTGATTCTTTGAAAGGAAGATATTTTGAGTTTATTTTAGTTCTTTTGCTTGACTCCATTTTTTTCCCCAAGAGTGCTTGTAACTTAACTTCTCTGCTTCACACAGAGATCGTATAAATTGTAGTTGTATCCTTTGTAGTCTGATATTATCAGATCATTGCTTGCTCTTAATTAACTGAAGATTCTGATAATATCTTTGCTAGGAGAATATTGAAATACAGGTAAAGTTCTTGATATTTTTGTTGATTTTAATACATATCAAAAATGTGAACAGGTAATGAGAAGTAAAAAAACCAAAGGAGAAAGATGAAATGTTATATTTCCAGAAACACTGTCTCTAAAAATTATAAGATTTTTTTCACCTGGCTACAGTCGTAACTGCTTTTCACAACATCTACTTGACCTTTGAAATTGAAATTATCTTAGATTAGAACTCATTCATTTATTTTGGCCAGGATATTGGCAAACTTAATAAATGAGAGAGCTTGATAATTACTGCTGGAACTGGGATTTGTATTTGACTTCTTAGTCATTGATCATTGCTTCAAAGAATGATTCATGGACTCTGCCTCTAGAATACAATTTCTCAAGGGAAAGTTCTAGACTGGGCCAGAGTTCACTGAACTATTCAAAGAATCTTATAGGGTTCCTTAAGCAAGAGGAAATTTAGCTTTTCAGGCCCTTGATCTTCAGTATCTTGACACTGTCAAACCTAATCATATATTCCTCTTAGAGTTAATACTGTTAATAGAAGGGCTTTTTAAAGGCTTTTTTTCTGTTTTGGAGTCAGGAGAAAGGGAGGGAATATCTCATTCCATTTTCCCTATTTGTTTGTTATCATGGTTTCTAAATTTATGAATTGTTGGAAAAATTTTTTGAGAATTCAGTCTTTCTATTCAGAAAGTATGTCTGCCATTAAAAGATCCTCCTAGCACCCAAAAGCTGCAAGTTTTTTTGTAATTTTAACAAGCAGATGTCCCTTGACTGAAGTGATATTATTGGAAAAGTAGCTCATATTGGCAGGAACAAGGCCCTCACCATTATCAAGACATTGGTAGCGCGATTATGTTTCTGTCATTTTTCATACTACTACTGCATAGGAATGTTATTAGTAGATAAAGATAATACTTTTCTTCTTATAAGTTATCAGATGTATGAGAAATGGGAATCTTGGCATGATTATATTAAGAATATATAATTAAGATAAGCATAAGGGCAATAAATGTCAGGTTTTATGACTATGGAGGAAAAGATGATTATGGCAGAAAGCATGACAAAAAGTTTTGTGTTGCAGCAAAGATGAAACTAGTATTTCCAAAAAGAAGTAAGATTCAGAATCTGCATGCTGATGAAAGCTGAAGCTCTCTGTATTTAGAAAATCAATAGTTGCATGATAAGAAGAAATGACAAAACAGCATAATGAAAAGGTTATTAGCACTGGTAATGCTTAAGTAAAAGTGAGCCCATGTGAACCTCATGAAGTTCAAAAAGGCCAGGTGCGAGGTCCTGCACATTGGTCAGGGAAATGACCAGTATCAAAACAGACTGGGGGATGAATGGATTGAGAGCAACCCTGAGGACAGAGGCTTGGGGGTACTGGTGGCTGAAAAATTAACATGACCCGGCAATGCGCACTTGCACTCTGGAAAGCCATCAGTATCTTGTGCTGCGTCAAAAGTAACATGAGCAGCAGGACGAGGGAGGGGATTCTCCCCCTCTACTCCACTCTCATCAGACCCCCCTACAGTACTGCCTTCAGCTCTGGGGCCTCCAGCACAAGACAGACATGGACCTGTTGGAGCAGGTGCAAAGGAGGGCCACAGATATGGTCAGAGGGCTGGAACACCTCTCCTATGAAGGAAGGTTGAGAAATTTGGAGTTAAAATCAGGGCAATGGTTTCAAACTAAAAGAAGGTTGATTTAGATTAGATATAAGGAAGAAATTTTTTATGATGAGGGTGATGAGACACTGGAACAGGAGATAAAATCCAATTTTGACCTATAGCCTTTCCAAGACTTCCGACTTCATTACCTGTACTTCGCATTTATTACTCATTAAAGTAAAGCTGAAATGTCAGCTGGTCTTCAAGTAATCATATTCAAATATTTGTTTCTATTCGTATGTCCTGTAAAAATATGCAATGACTGAAGAAAATAGGACATTTTGGTAGATATTTCATATATGATAATCCTTACTGGTGAAAGAAATACCAGGTAAGAAATTGTAGAGGGAGTAGGGTAAGCACATAAGTTGTTTTTATTAACCCACAGTATTGGTGGAGCAACAGGTAGAATGCAGCCCAGCTGTTTTCTACAATAAATCTTATTTATTGAAACCTGCTGCTTCATTTTGGATCAGTGGATCACCTGAAAATGTAATTTTTATGGTCAGAAATAATATTATGCATTTATCAATGCAAGCACTGTAATATGTATCTCTCTATTGATCTATCAATCTATTATTTATCTTTCTATTGATCTATCTATCAATCAATCTGTCTATCTATTTATTTGTCTTTCTATCTCCTATAACCCCTGCTGGTGGTCTGCTGAAGCTGGAGAGGGGAGAAAAATTTTAAGAGGCAAACTTTGGTAAGTTCTTTTTGTATGATTATAGATGTTTGTCTGTCTGAATTTTGGGTACAAAACATAGGCATTTAATAAAAGTAAAATAAGAATATTAGTATTTCATTAGACCTTGACTACTACAACTGTGAGGCAAATGTGTCAGAATAAAAAAAGACATTCACATTCTAATGGTTTATGATAATGGCAGAAAAAGGAAGAAAAAAACAACCCAAATCAAAACCTCAACCTTGAGATATTTCACTAGCATTAAACAAAATATTATTTGCCCAGAGCAGTTAAAACTTCCAAACCTAGCTGAAGTTGATGTTAATGGTAAAGGATTTTGGAAAACATTAACATATGCTAGCTTGCAAGCTGCTTTTTTTTTTTTTAATTTTAACATTCTTTTTTAGAAATGGTAACTAAAAATCAGTTAAAATGAAATATCTCTACATTCAGAACAGTTCTTTGGTGCTGCTGTTTGTTTAATTTTCCTTATTTGACAGATTTATTCCTTGTGCTTGTTCAGAGTATTTTAGACAATAAAAGATATTCTGTTGGTTTTACACCTGTCACTCTACAAAACAAATGCTTATTAAAAAAAAAAATTACTTTTCATGTATCTCATCAACAGGCAGGGAAATCGGGGTCACCTTAAGCAAAATATGGTCTGAAATCCCTTATTTCAGCTAATTTTATTATAGGGACTGGAGAATGGAGCCAATCTCTTAGACTCTGGGTTAAAGGTTTGAGGGCTTATGGATGATTTCTTTATGGAAATGTTAAGGAATTGAATTCATACAATTTATTTGTTCTACAAATTTTTTGCTCAAAGGAACACTATATTTGATTTATAATTTCCAGACCCTGAGCTGTTATAATTTACAGCAGGA
>NW_009613500.1:37587-44674 GCF_000690535.1 Cariama cristata
AGCAGGAATTTGAGTATTTGCAACCATAGAGACATAAACTGGACAAGAACTAGAAGAAATATTCTAAGAAATTGTCAGCATTTATATTAATGCAGAAATGAATGTTGAGTACTTATATGGTTTTTAAGTAAAATCCAAATATTCCTTCCCAATAAACAACCCTCAGTGTAGAACTTTGGTACTAGGATCTTTTTCGCTGAAAACATCAATGACACTGCATATTTTTGTCCTTCCGTATTGACAATAAATTGTTTGATAAGTCTTCTCAAAGGAAAGTATGGCCAGCTTTCTTCCACAGAAAATTTTGGAATTATCTACTGCCCTATATATGGTTTCCTTTATTGTAAACGCAGATGCTAACTATATTTTACCTCTGTGTTGTACTATTTTCCTTCTGGCCCATAGTATGAAATAGATTGTGCACTAATGCTTTCAGTCCCAGTTCTATTATAAGGACTTTTAGATCCATTAAGTTAGTATAAGAAGGAGTCCCTTTGAGCGAAGTGTTTAAGTCACTACAAAATGCTCTATAGAGAAAAGGCCTACAGGGGGATGAGGTGATCAAGCTAGTAACTATTTTTTTTTTTCTATTACATTCATTGAAACCTGGCACAGTTTATTTAACTGATTATTAGAAGCTTACTTGTCCTTTCACTGATATTCGTGGAGGAGGAATTTGCATGTCCATGCACACACATACATACAAAGAAAGAGACAGAGAAACTGTGTGCACATATACACAAAGTTTCACAGCTATGCATATACATTTTTATATACATGTATATGTGGAAAACCAGAACTCCTTGAATTCAGGGAAAAAATTACTATTGAATTTACTAATGATGGATAATCATGTGTAATATGATGGATAAATATGATTTTCATATGAAAAACGCCATGAGATAAATCTAATCAATTCTGACACTATGAACTATTTAGACATTCAGTAAATCAACGTTGTATTTCCTGTTGAGAGACATAGGAATAAGATATGAGAGGAGTCATTTCAACCAGCTCCTTCAGGAGCTATGGTCATGGATTATGTTAGGGCACTTCACACATCCTGAGACTGTTATGCTTGTGACTTAGATGTCAGCGCATGCCCATAATCATGGGTATATACATCTGTGTGCCAGTTAAAGAGTCATAAAGCAACATAAAGCAGAGTGCTGAGAATATTGTGCAGTATGAGAACTTGGTAACTCACTTTTCACCAGCAGCACCATTTTATTATTATGGTTCACACAGCTTGAATAATGATAGCACAGTGGCCAAATTCAATAGCTAATAATAATTTTCATGTTCTTTTCCTTCTATAGTGGTATAATCTTCAAGTTTTCACAGAAATGTCAGTCCCCATGCCAAGCCTTCAAAACAACAAACAAACAAACAAACAAACCAACTCTCTCCAAAACTCCATAGAAAAGTAGTACTGGTATTAACTCAATATTTTTTGTTGACATTTTTTTCCAAGGTTTTGAACGGCACATATCTGTAACCTTGGGATACTTTTCAGACAAGTAACAATAATGCTGGTATTTATAATTTTTTTTTGTATTACTACTGATTTTCATACCTGTAAAGAATAAAAAAGAAACAAACAAAAAAATGTTCACATTGTCCTTAACTAGAATCCACTGGACACATTTCAGCTTAATAATTGCAAATTCTTCTTATGCTTCTAAACTCAGTTTTTGTCCTGAAATTTTGATTAAGATGATAAACCTGGAGATATTAGTTTGCAGTTTTCTTGTAACAACATCTCAGGGCCACTGAAATCAGCAGTGAAGCTCTCAATAACTTTAATGGTGCTTTAATGGAATTTTCAGTTTTAAGCTTTTGCCCTTTATTTTCCCATCACACAAAAACCTTTTACAATGCTATAAAAATTATGCATTTTTGCCTGTTTCAACTTGATCACACAAAACTATCCACAGTCTGGACCTATGTGTGTTTAGAGGTGAAGTATAACCTTGAATGGAGTTCCAGAAGATTACTGTCAGATCATAGTGATTAAAGATCTTGTATTTAGATGGAAAAAATACTTGCAGTGATAAATCTTTGAACTTTCTCAAATTATGTTTTCAATTTTCTTTTACATTAATAAGATATCACTGTATTACTGCATTTTATATTGATTCTAGCACAGCACTTTCTAAATATTTCACTATTCTACAGATTGCAGAATGTATTTTCAGCTAGAAAATTAGTATCACAGTTTTCATTTAATTTTCAAATAGAAAATGGACTTGCTTCCAGTATTATAGGTTTATCTTTCATTTCTGGCAAAATAACCTGAAAAATACTCTCCTAAAATTTAAAACCTATGGATAGATCACAGTATGAGAGATGCCCTATAGCACAGCAGGACTTCTGTCACGTGTGAAGATCAGATTTGGATCAGTTCTGCCTAACGCATAACTCCAATTTGCACCTACAGTTTTTTGCTTACTGTACTAGCCCTTCTAACTTTTCCTAGTAGAAGGAGATTAGTGGAATGTGGTGAGGACTTTTGAGGATCCCTTGAGGCAATGCCCACCTAGTCTCAGGCCTAAAGTCAGGCAGAGAAGACCTGCTAAAACTCTGTGTTACAGGCTGCAACTGTCATTTAATCCTGATAATATAAGTAGTTAACAGAGAACACTCACAAATGGCTATTTTTAAAGTAGCAAGAACACGTGAAGAATAAGTGGGGTTTTTTTAAGTTTACAGTGGTTATGTCCTTTGAAGGGTTAAAGGCAGAGAGCTTGAAGAGATTTCATCTTGCCTGATTTAGATGTCCCTGATGAAGACATCTGCTTTTCAGTTGGTCATCGTACCTGTCGTGTATAGTTGAAGGAAAAATTAATCAATCACACTGAAAGTAAGATTCATCTGATTCATTTTATATCTATGTCTACTTGCTGATAAAATGAATTATACTATAAAACTACCTTTCCCTCCTCACAGGGGTTGAGCTGTCAGTAATCCAAGGCCTAGTTTTGATAGAGAAAGTCTGCTGAGTAGAACCATGCAAGGTAAGAAATATAAAATTGCAGACAGAAGTAATGTTGCTGGTATGGGGACAGTCTGCAGCGCAATGATTCCAGAAAAGAAAAAAAAATAAAACAAACCCACCCTCCCTCCAAAAAACCAAAACCCCAACATGGACATAAAGAGACAAACAGGAAGCCTGAAGACGGCAATTGGCCAACACTGAGAATCAGGCTGATTCAGGAGCAACAAAGGCTGAACCTTTCACCAGTTGCTGAGAGCTGCCCAACCAACAAAGCCTCTTTGGACACACAACCCAATATTGTTTAACCTAGTCATTTATTGATTCTAACCAAACAATGGCTTTGCCTTTTAAAACTGTCTTTCAGAGTCCCTTCAAATAAATAAAAGTTGCTCAAGAACACTGACACAGAAAGTAATGACAGTTCAACGCTGTTACTGTAGACTCCTATCCACCTTGTCCAGAAAAATTTCCAGAAAAGCTACAGGAACAAAGAGAACAAAAAAATCATCCCAAAGTACAAACCAGAAAATATTAATTAATAATTAGTACATTGCTATGTAGGGAGGATTGAAGTGTAATCGAAATATTTGAATTCAGTTTTTAAAAAAAAGTTTGAAAAAAATTCCTTTAACACAGATGATATGC
Source organism: Cariama cristata (assembly GCF_000690535.1). NCBI lineage: Eukaryota > Metazoa > Chordata > Aves > Cariamiformes > Cariamidae > Cariama > Cariama cristata. The sequence goes on from NW_009613500.1 coordinate 41,231, forward strand.
AGGAAAGCTCATACAAATGTGGTGATGGATGATGGAAAATGAAACATCTAATGAGGAGGTTAACCTCAGTGGTCTCAACTGCTTATATGAGAGAGACCAAATATTTCTTCATTACAGAATTCTGAGATAATTGCTACATGAATTCATGGGATCAGTATGTCCACTAATGCAATAAAATCAAACATGGTTCATTTTTATAAACAAACAGAAAATGTAGTAGCTGTATTATATAAAGATTAAAACATGATGGAAGTTATGAGTGCAATGGCTAAATTTGGAAAGACAGGTTACTTAATGACATTGAAGACAGTGAATTAAATAGAAAGATAAAAACTAGAAGAGATATGTGAAAGTAACAGATTAACCTCATGTGTTTCTTTGTTAAGAAAACTTCTAATTTTTTTTTCTTCAGATAAAGGCAACATTTTATCTAAACTACTTTATCTGGACTTCAGTAGAGCAGTTGATATATTGCCAGGGGAGATGTTATTAATTAAGATGAAGGAGATGGAGATTAATGTGAGAATAACTGGACCATTCAGACTGTACTGAAAAGGAAACAACTGTTAAGGAAGGATGTTACTAGTAGGGTTTCACAAGACTTCTTTGTGGATTTGATTTTGCTTAATATTTTGCTCATATTTTATTTAGCAACCTATGCATGAAAGAATTGGAAATATGCTGATGACACAAAACTGGAATGGATCAATATAAAGGAAATATGAACAGGGTCAACTACAGGACAGCAATAATACAACTGAGTTAAAAGCAATATAATGCATTACAAAATTAGATACTCTGGAACTAACAGTAAAAAAGTCTGTAGCAAGGTGGGAGATCACACAGAAATAAGGAAGGAGGAGGAAAATCTAGATATTAGTAGATCACAGAATTATACTATCTTTAGTCCCATAAATTTCTTACAGACACAGGAAAATATTTATATTTTTATTCCCTTAGAAATATTATCTGCAGGTCTGATCCTCTCTGTTCAGGCAAGATACCTTCAAAACTAGAAAGTACAGAGAAATTCCACTTCTGATGAGTTGAGGAGTTAAACTGATTTCCATTTAAACACTGAAACAACTTGACCTAGCAAATTAAATACTGTAGAAAGATATGTTTATATAGTACAAATGCAGAACTCTCTGTATTCTCTGTATTGTATTTCTCTAACAGAGGAATACAAAAGCTGGTGAGGAAAAAGAGTTATTCAACCTCAAAGATAATAATGGTAAAATAAGACATAGTTTATAAACTAGTCATGAATTTAAGCAGGGAATTAGGAAAACATTTGTATTAAAGATATTGGCCTCTGGCATGCTATACGAAATCTGGTTTTGATGAAATTATGTGTAATGTTTCTTTGAAACAACAATGAAATAGATTTTTTTTGACCTGAGAATCTAATGTTACATGCCCCAGCAGCTGACACCAGGCACATGGGCTGTGACCCACGGTTCTGCTCTGGTCACTGGCACTGAGCCCCTCACTCGTCTTACCCCAGTCACCCCGGTAGCTGTTTTTTGGGGACACACACTATTCCTGCCCCAGTGGCTGGAGGATAAAGACCTCCACTGCTTCCAGTAGCTCACACCATAAGTCAGGGGCACCCACACCCCTGGTCTGACTCCAGTAGCTGTCAGCAAATTTCACTCACAGATATACGGGTCTAACCAATGGCTGGCACTGAGTCCTTGTGGCACACACACACATGGGATAGAGAGTGAGATTATGAAGGGAGATAGTTAAGAAAAGTTTTAATAAGAAGATATAAGAAGACAGGACAGACTGTGGTGATCAGGTGCAGGGCTCAGCCAGACCAGTGTGCTTACACATGATCAGCCCCTTTTACACCCTTTTCTGCCTCCCCTGCCTTCCCTTCTCTCCTTCCCCTGCACATTGCTTCATCAGCTGGCACAGTCCCATTGATGCTCTCCAACATGCAGGACTTCCAGGTTTGCATCCTCATCTATTGCCAAGTCCCATTTGCCTGCAGTTTCTTGATAACCCATCAATTAGTGTGACTGACCAGGTTTGTTTCTTGTTATTGTTTGTTAATGCTAATAGGTCAGGTTTTATGTTTTTGTGTGTTTGTCTCCCTTTCCTTATCCACCCAACTAAAAAGATAAACTTTTTCACATCCCAATTTGTGCCACTGACCAGGTTTGTTCTTACCATGGCCTCCCTTATTATCGGTTGGTCAGATCTTTATAGCTCCTTTGACCAGATACCCTTAAAGCAGCAGACATTCTCCTTTCACATACCCTTACCTATGTCTAAATCAGATTTAGCACTCCTAGGACTGGCTGAATCTCATCTAGCTATAATGACCACAGTGTGAATAACTACATTTGAGCAAGTCTCATCTTTGTAGTTAATGTGGAGAAATCAGTATACACCTATTGCAATTCTTCTGTCCCATTGCCAACATCTAATTCAAGCTGAGCCTAGTTGTACTCATACATGCATGCACCTCAGATACAGACAGTTACACTTCAGCTATCTATATTCAGATGGGACGCATTAAGCTCTCATGCAAGATCAACAATATTATTTTTGAAATAACGCAAAATGTGCCTGTTATAAATTAACTCAGCAGTTTTTACATCTGTTAAAAAATGAGGACAGAACCTTGAGTCAGTACATTTTAAGCAGGGTTTGTGCTGTTTTCCCATAGTTAACTTGAAGTCAATTTACAAGCACCATTTTGACATAAACTCAATATTGTGCGCTTGATTGAATTAACAGAAATATGACTCTGGGTTTATGCTTAATCTGGATCGCACTGGTACTGCCATGCTAGCAGGTAGATAGTAGATAATTTACAGGTCCATATTAATGATTGTAGAACTACTACATAGGCAGAAATTGGGGATTTCACTCATCAATTCTGATTGCTGTAATGTGTCTTCTCCTCCTAGTTCAAAATCAGCTCCATAGGGTGGAACTGGTATGTCATCCTTTTAACACCTTTGTTTTAGTTCTCCTCATCAGAAAATTGTGAAATTCAACGCTAAGATTAAACTACATCAGATTTGCAGGTATTTTCTACAGAATTAGTCAATTCAAATTGTTTTAGTAACCCAATTTATTATGTGGCTGCACAAAACCTTGAATCAAAACAAATGAAAGGGAACTGTTGCATGCCAATGGAAAGAAGGGGCCCTGATGGAGATTTCTTCAAGTGGCTTTGGTGGCAGACAAAGTGTTTCAGTTAACTCTGTCCTCAGCTAGCACCTCTGTAACAATAGATTTTTAGGTTCCGTTCCTCCTCTGCAAGAACTATCGAACATTTCAAAAATTCAGTAAGAGCTTTTGAATCATTTCTGCTTGTGGCCTGATGCAGCTGTAGAAGTTTTTCATTCTAGATGGGTCAGGGACTAATTGTTTTCCTAATAGAAATATATTATTTTTTTGCAGTTATATATATATATATATATA
>NW_009613501.1:0-17806 GCF_000690535.1 Cariama cristata
GTGTCATCCGCAAACTTGCTGAGGGTGAATGGATGACGTTTTATCTTCCTGGTAGCTTTTGCCTCTAGGTTGGAATGGCTCCAACTTGTCTTTGCCCCCTCCCCCCCTCCCCCCCCCTTTTTTTTAAGGGGGGTTTAAAGCACTTCCTACATGTGTAAGGTCACGTCTGATGAAGAACAAGCAAGCACCATCACATAGCATATTTATTTTTCTTGTTTAACAAAAGTGTAAAACCAAACCAAAACCACGAACAGAACAGGAACATTTCATCCTGAGTTGTGTAGATGAAAGAGATGCAAAAGCAGAAGTAGGATTAGAGGGCAAACCAGCCAGACATCACAACCAGCAACAAGGCCTGACCTCAGATTTAAAGCTGTCATTATAAATACCCGTGATCCAAGCCCCCACCCAGAAACACAGGAAAATTGTGCTAAACTGGTGCTCAGTGAAAAAATTTTCCCTACTCCCAAATATGAACCTCGATGCAAGTTTATTTGTGCCTCCACAACCCAGTCCGCCCTTAACCTCTACCAGAAGCAGCACCAGGAGAACCCAGCCCATGGGCACTAGAAACTGCTCCCTACGCCGTGCTATTTAAAAAGGTCTTGCTTCCTCACCAAAGAGCAAACATGCAATAGCTATTTGCAGTACAAAATCCCATGCAAAGATGAGATCCTGGCTGCAGCCTACTGTAGGGAACATCAGCAAGGTGAGCAGCACTCTCTCTCCCTGCTTCTTCTCACTTTGCTCAGCCCCAGGTGAAGGAAATATCCTTCCTCTACTGTTTGCACCAGCAGAAGGCTTGTATAGAAAATATCTCCTCCTGACAGCAAAGGCCAGCTTTGGACTGATCCTCCCAGTTCATTCCTGCAAGCCAAGCTGCTGGAAACAACTTTTTGTCAGGATTAACCAGGGCAGATTCAGACCGGTATTAAAGGAGACCCAAAGCCTCCTGGTGCCTCCTCATTTGATCCCACTGCATGGTGTTCCCTAGCTCCCCACGTCTAACCTCTCAGACAGCATCCCTCAAAGATACATATAAAATGACAACAGCAAGACACTCATTTTTAGCAAACTTGTCATTGATTATAACAAAACAATCTGCTAGCCCAGAGCCCTCAGTGGGATTATGCATGCACATCGACAGAAGAGGCATGAGAAAGAACTGACAGAGCAATTACATTTGTAGTCATCTCCCAGGTGGCTGAGATGCTGGACGGTTTAGCAATTCACTGCACAGAATTCCTTATAATAAAGAAGAGGGACTGGTGTGTCCCACAGAGATGCAGAGAAGGACCCGGTGGTAGACACAGAAGCAGGCCGATGCTCTCAATAGTGTAGCTGTGACCCAGCCTGGCAGGACATCGTGTGAAAGGAGCTACATCTTTGTAGTCAGGGTCCTGCTAATAAGAAGCTTCAGAGGCAAAGAGCAAGCTGAGTCCGGCTGAACCACAGTGCACTCGGGCTGTTTACGATTTGTTTAAATCACAGCTCCTTTTAATACATCTCGGCTGTGCCCCTGCTGGTGGCAGAGCTCCCGTGGCTGCAGCAGACGCACAGGTGGAGCACGCAGCGATCCCCGTGCTGTGGGGAACGCTGTGGACGCAGCCAGGTCTTTGGCTGGGACAGCTGCTCTCACTGCACTCATTTCCACCCATCTGTCACAGCGTACACAGATTTCCTCTGTGGTAGGGAGCACTGCCAGGTAGCGGGATCAATCATTCCCCTGTCTAGCAGGTTGTTAAGGCAGCAAGGTTTCCATTAAGTCAGTAAGGGTGTTAATTTATAGCATGTTTGCCACTTCTCTCCAAATACTCTTCCAGATGAGAGCTCACTCCCTGACGCTTGCTGCCCGCTAAGGGCAAAGATTAACAAGTGTTTTGTTTAACTGCGGTGGTTGGTGCAGTCCTTCACCCTTCGCACCCGCCACTGTGGGCTCCTGGCCTCCAATTCGGGTCGAGCTGCTGCTCCAACTGCATCAGAAGATTTGTCTGGTTGAAACAAAACCTAGGGAAAACATATATATGTATATATTTTTTGGCCTAAGAGTGGCTATTTATGGATTTAGTGGTGCAAATGACTTAGAACATTGCAAATACAAAGCCAGATTTTGCAAAAACTGCTGTATGGACAAGCTCTAAGTTATGGTGTACCAAGAGCTAATCATTAGTGGAGTCTGAACCTATCAACTCAGAGATACTTCCCCACTCACAAACACTATGAATTTTGTCAGCTTTTTGATACTAAAAAGATTTTCTCAGACTTGAACAACTAAAGGTTTATTATTGGATTAAGGACAAACTAACCAGCAATGGAGTGAATAATAAATGTATAGAGCATTATTAGTTTATTGTTTGGGGAAATGCAATTACTTACATCACATATGCTATAGGAAATGTCTATTAATTGCATCTGAGAGGTAAGATCACTAGTTTCTAAGAAAATGCTTTGGTGTACAAACTTAACATATAACAAGCCATGCTGCATTTTCATATTTGCAGCAAGGATCGTGCGAATTATCCAATAAAAAGAATGATTTCATCATAACTCACTGGCCTGTACTAGTTCAAGTCAGTCAAAGTTTTTTTTTTCCTTTTTGATAAAGTGTCTCTTCATTATTATAAAACTTTAAAGAAAGATAACACCACTCAGGTCTGAGATGTACCTGAATGTCTCTTCGACCACAAAGAGTCAAAGGACTCTGGAGCTGTATGATGCCACCAGGCACTCCTTTCCACTGCTTTGCATTTTGTAGAGCTGCTTACATGATATGTAGTGACATGACATATAACGATATGGCGTCATTGTGCTTGTTCCACCCAAGTAAAAGACAATAGAGAATTAAGTCCACTTTTATCCAGAAAGACATATTCAATCCACTGCTTTCATTCCAGTTTGTTGTGCAAATGCAGATGTAGGTTATGGGTAATAAGCCTGCAAGAGCAGCTCTTACAAGCCCGTACTCAAGAGGAGATAAGTCAGCAAGAAATGAAAACAGAAACTAGACTACATATAACAGTGATCTCCTTTTTGTATGACACACAGAGATTAACCAGTGACAAGCTCTCTAAGTCCATTAATAACGCTCTTAGAGATGGGAAAACATAAGAACATCTCAATATGATGTGACATTTGCAATAGCCAGAAGAAATCCCAAAAATGAGAACAGGAACCCCCAAAACAAGAACAGAAAACCACCAGACTTCTTTGAGTGAAAAAAGATGCAATGGTATTCCTAAAAAATTCCTATTTCATATGCCAAATTTCAGCCAAAGAAAGGATTTTCGACTAGTTAATAAATGCTTAAAAGCCTGAGATTACTGCAGAAATGCTGGCGCAACAGTAACTGCTGGTGGTTGCTAGTGGAAGTCATTGCAACACCAGTCCTTGTCTGCCTAAGTTCAGTGCTCAGCTGTTAAAAACATCAGGGCCATGCTAGGGAAGAATTATTCAATGGGTACAGCCCTGGATCATGCTAGAAGTGATCTAGCAGGTACCAGGCTTTTCCTGCCAGACAAGCGCTCTGAGACAACAAGGACGGCAGCCATGAACACCTTCTCCAAAAAGAGTGCATTTTCTATAGGCAATAGACCCCATTCTCTTCTGATCCTCTTAGTAACACAAAAAGCAGCGTTGTCTCTTGAGAAAAAGCATCTGTGTCCTCTGCAGCGGACAATGGGCAGGAGAAGGTGGAAGTCAGCAAGGCCTCTGTGCTGTCCGCTCTGAAGCAGAGTGGAGAGCGTACCTTGCTAGTACATAACTGAGAAGAAGCCCAACAGATGAACCAAACATCCCTGGATAGCAGGAGCAATGCTGTCCTTTCCTGCTGTGCAGACTTGCATCAGTGCGATGAGTTGTGTAGAGAAAAGAGAATTGCAAGTGGAGAATTACGGTGATAGTGCCTGGCTGGTCTGTAAGGCATGGCTGCGTTTGAACGTGGTTATGAACAATGATGTTGGGCAATGTAATAAAAAATGTGAGCAGGCTACAGGAGGTCTGCTCAGATCTGTGTCACTTACCACTTCAAGTGCTCAGATATGTGTTCAGATCTGTAGGATGGACCAGTCTGGAGGAAGGGACGAAAAACCACACCACCTCCATGAGGAAAATCACTGGAAAGGACCAGGAGATGTTCCCATATGGAGTAGAAGCAAAGGTCTGGAGTCAGGAGCTGGAGTCAGTGGCGGCCACATGGATTTTTTGGAATTGCACAGACCTATTGAAAGTTTTGTGTGTCATGTAAAAAGGATGTGGCAATTTCTGAACTTCATTGAAATCAACTCTAATTTCCAAACTAACTCCTTGTCTCTCTAACCTTTTTATTAGAGACAGCCCACTTACAAATCCTTGAAAACAAGAAAAAGTACAACGTACTACTTTCTACTTTTCAACTGGGAAGCCTAACCAGCAGGCTAATCTCTAAGAGTTTTGAGCCTGGTTAAAATTGCTTCCAGTGGTGGAATTACATGTTATTACTACTTCAAGGCTTGACTTTGCCAGGGCTTCCACGAGATGGGATGTCTATGGGATGAAGACACTCCATGACTGAACTGTGCTTTACTGGCGAAAGAAAGTAGTGAAGAAAAGTAGAGTTTTGCTCTTCTTGAGCATGGTCCTTCTTGAAAAATCAGCACAACTAGAGGACCACTGGCTCCTTATGAAGTTCCTTCCATCATGAATCATGTTAAAACATGCTGGAAATGGAAGGTATTACAGCCCTATTCATTTCCATTAAGCAAAAGGGAACAATTAACATCCTTTACGGAGTCAACTATCTGGAACAATAGGAGCCACCATCCAAAACACAGGCACAAGACGCAAGTCTTCTGAGGGAGCTGAGCTGTGTTGCAAAATGCATTGCTGGGTATTGCCTGGTGGCACAAACTGCACGAACCACTAGCTGGAAAAGAGCTTGGAGACGCAAGCAAACTGTTTCCTCATGTTAAACAAAGAAGGCAGTGCCTGTTCTTTGTAAATAAACAGCTATTATTTGAAACAATCCTGACACTAAAGAATTAACTGAAACAATCCAAACTTTGGCTAACCACTAGGGTCAAAAAAGGATAATAAATCCTCTTTTTCCTGTTAACAAAACCCACAACTTTAATTTCTAAAGCCTTCAAAAAATAAAATGAGTAATTTGGAAAATTCCTAAATGTTACTTCAGCTGCCTGGCAGGACCATCCCGTCCTGTCCCTTCTCTCTCTCACAACAGGCCTTACAGCAGGGACAGCCTCCCTCTGGACACCGAAGGTTTGGTACAACTCCATTTGCCATGATTACAACCATTTGGCAAAGCAGAGCACTGGTAGTGTCAGAAAGTACAAATAAAGAGTATGGCTTTTCTAGATGGTGTAGGCTGCAGATGACGAATGTGAAGGATGATGGGTCAAGTGAAGAAATCTGAAGGATACTGTGTCCTCAGAGTGGGGAAAGCAAGGAAAGCGCAGAGAGGTTAGCAGCAGAGGAAAGCCAGAGCAGAAAGCTGCAAGAGGAGGTGAGCAGGGAGGTCACAAACTTTAATGATAATACAGTTATTGGTAGTGAATATGAGGGAAGATGGTGAAGAACTCAAGAGGACCTTAAGAGGTAGACTGACCAGCCCATATCATGGCAAATGAAGTTCAGTCTAGGCAGATGTAAAGCAACTAATGTATTTAGGGACAAGCAGCTCCAGCTTCACATAAAAATCATGGTTTCTGTGCTCATCGTTGCTACTCAGGAGGTAGGCCTTGGCAAAGATATTGTAGATGCTTTCTTGAAAATATCAAATCACTGCTCAGTAACAGCCAAAGAGCAAATAAATGTTTGGGATTGTTAGGAAAGGAAAAGTCAATATAGTAGCAAACATCGCCGTGCCACTGCATAAATCCATCTTGCACCCACACCTTGAATACTATGTGCAGTTCTGGGCCCTCAAAAAGGATAGAGAAGAGCTGGAAAAGATTCAGAGAAAAGCTGGAAAATGTTCAGAGAAAAATAACAGGCTGAGCAAACATGTGACCCAGCTTCGGTTCAAGGAACAGTGCAGGAGAGTGGTGCTTCTCAAGCTGGGAAAGAGAAGAGATGGGGGACTCTACATGGAAAGCTATAAAATCATTAATACAGAGGGACTGGATAGGGATCAAGTGTTGATTGTCTCCAGGACAATGAGGGATCAGCTGATGAAGCTGGTAGCAGCCAAGTTCAAAGCAAACAAAAGGAAGAAGTTTGTCATACAGCAGGCAGTGGACCTACCAAGGAGGTCCTTTCCAAAGCACGCTGGGGTTGCAAGGAGCTTACATGCTCTGCCAAGTATTTGGCGGGGTCCGTGCCACAGGCAAACCACAGCAGGTTCAGGAAATCCTCTGAGCTGAAAATAGGTGGAAGCTGCAGTAGTACTGAGGCAGAAATGATCGATATGTTAGTCTGGTCTTAATTTTTTCTAGGAGTCAGCTTATGGTCACTGTTGGAGGCAGAGCTGATGGATGGGTTAGATGGTCTAAACCAGCACAGCTCTTCTTACCTGGAGCAAAAACAGATAAGACAGGACTCAAGTAAAGACAGGGATCCCAAAGGGAGCAAAGGTGGCAGCATGCAGTGAAGCAGGAGGTGAAGTCAGGGGTTTGGGTGAAACTGGCACAGTTAAACTGCACTCCCAGGGTGTAGATAAGGAGGCAGAAGAAAAGCTGTGGTTTCAACTCCATCAATTCTCAGGCTGAGCCCAGACATGCCCCACCATAATCAGGAGCAAAGCTTCCACTGACTCCAGCAGATCAAGCCCTAGAGACATAAAGGCAAGCAGGCAAGTGAGGAGGTTCAAGGGCAAAGAGTATCTCCAGGATATCAGGAGACACAGCACAGGTGAGTCTGTACAGGCAGAATTTGCAATTCCTCTGTGTTTGTTATCTATCTGCCAGATCCAAATGGGTTCAGTCCTGATCGGATCCAAGTACATTTGGAATTTAAAGATATTCCTTTGGGGAGTCTGCATGATCCTAAGTAGTAACTACTCTGTAGGTATTGCCCACAGCACAGTTATTTTTTCAGTCTTTTTAACAGGTACTTTGAAATAAGCAGTGTTGCCTCTACTTCACCCCAAATGTGATATAATCCAGTAGTGAGAAGTTACAGAGTCATGGCCCCAAGGCAAGGTGCAAAGCCCTCCAAAAGGCCAATAGTTTCAATTTTCCTTAAGGGTATGTGGGTTTAAGAAATAGGGCCTCCAAGTATTCCTTTTAAATGGAACAAACCGCTGTTCATTAGTTACTCAAAGCACTGATTATTGCATCAATCAGCAAAATAAATATATTTCTTCCCAGAACTGAAGAATGCTTCACATTCCAGTGGACATTTCTAAATATCATGATTCTCTCTCATACAGACAACAATAATTTCGGGTAATGACCTTGAAATTAGCCTTCCTGTTCTGTGGTTGTGTTTTTCTGTAGGACTGATCTTGGTTTGTTTGGTTTACAACTCCCACATGCAGTTTCTCAATAAATGCTCACATTATGGTCAGTATTTTCAGAGAAGAATCTTTTATTCTTTCAACTGGAGTAGACTGCTTTTCTTGGAGTGCTGGAAACAAAATAATTTTAAGAAGCTGATCTGATTTACTGGGTTAAACTAGAAATGTGCCAAATTGCTCTGCAGACATGGCATAGCCGCTGACCTGCACGGAGGCTGGAAATCATTCCAGACTGTGACGTGCAATGTCTGTTCATGTCAGCTGTGCACTGGGAAATGCACAAAGGAAGTGGCTTGCTGGAAAATGTCCTTCAGTTTAGGGCTCGAAAAGGTTCCTGTAAAACGTATGGCTTGGGAGGAAATCAGCCTCTCAGACCCAAGGAAAAGTAACACCATTTCTCACACAATTTGTTAGGATTTCTCAGTTTTCTTCTAGTGTACCTAGGACAGCATGCACAGATGGATGCACAGCATTGTCATGAAGAGCTTTGCAGACATCTGCCCCATTCAGCCCATGCGGCCCTGTTATTCAGCCTGATGCCACTAGCCCTCACAACTCAGGTTGTTTCTTCTTTTCATTATTAAGATAAAAAACAAATAAAAACTAGCTTGCAGTAATTTGGCTCTGACACTGCAGTTTGACTCTGTGTGTACCTTCATATCACGTTTGCTCCTCTGTGCTGTGCTCGGATACCCACTTTGCAAAGCTGGGCATCTCCACATGGACCACACCTTGGTCCCCACTATTCAAGGATGTGTTTTGGCAGCACGACATTGCAGAGGTGGGTCTCACCCAGCTTTTCAGTATCCATCCTCCTGTTTGTCTTCTTTATCACATCTGCTCCTCTTGCACACGTTCAGTGAGGAGGACAAGCCGGTACGCAAAGAAAAATGTTTGGAAGAAGAGTAGACCTACCCCAGTGCAAAGCCTCACAATCACTGAGGACATTGCCTAACAGAGCTTTTGTTAACAGTTAGGAAGGAGGAGCTTCAGAGCTCATTCAGGCTGTAGTCAGGTGAGCACCTTCCTTTGAAAGGAGTCTCTCCCATCTATGCCTTCAGTCTATTTTTGTGCTGTCTTCATGTCATGCCATCACAAGCCAACATGCCGCTGCACCATGAACTGGCCTGAGGAACTTACCTGGCTGAAAACTCACCCATCTGAAAGGGAGGGGGAAAAAAAAAAGAAAGAAAAAAGTTATTTTCCAGCCAGCTCAGTTCTCTGATCTCATTTACCACACACCAGCACTCGCAGTTTTATCAGCACCAGGGAGGTAACCTCTTCCCACAGCTGTGCTGACTGCTGCCAACTCTTCCTCAAGCAGCAACCCAAGCCTTTGTCCCATGGACGTGGTCCATAGCAGGAATCAGGTTTTCTCATTTCATTTCCACTACTCGGGCAAATCTGGCTTGTGTGCAGATGCCCAATGTGTCATTTGAGGAGATCTTGTTGGAAGGCTCACATGGGACAGGGTCTGCCAGCACTCTCTCCTTGTAAATGCAAAAGCAGTAGGAGAAGCGTTTCTCTGAGTGCTTCTTGCTTCACTTGTTGTTCTCGTGCCCCCTCGGGGAATTTAAGTAAATAGTTTATATAGGAAAAGTCTTTCAGTAGTTTTACCCCTCCACTCCCCGTTTCTGTTAACCAGCGGATGGAAGCAGCATCTTCCTCTGCCTTGAGACCTCTGGGTCCCAGAGAAATTGTTTGACACTAAATTACTTCCCTTTTAGCACAAATTACTGGGTGGAAACAAGAAGCTGGCAACATGTGACCAGCTTGCCACACACTGCAGCTCTCTGTCTGTTAATAGATGTGACCTTTGTGACTAACGCAGCACTGGGAGGTACCAGGAGGCTGCGTTAAATGCCTCCCTCCAGCACAGTCGTCATCCTCATCATCTCACCACTCACTCAAGTGAGGAACTTGCAGTTTCAAAGCCTGCCAGTTCCTGCAAGACACACAAAACACTGGATAGGGTCCAGAAATCAGCCAAAGCACAAGGGATTGGTGCCAGGAGGTGACAGCAGAGGTCAGCTCCATGCTGCAACATCCTCACGCCTGGAGCTCGGTCTCCACGGCAGCGGTATCCCCACCACTACCCTCACCGTGTGCTCAGCCTCTGCCTGGGACAGGTGTCCCACAGCTGCGTGAGGCAGGGCTGATGGCTCCAACCACGCCATCCCAGCCCCTGGCAGAGTCTCCTCCTGTCCTCTGCCCTCAGATAACAAGCTCAGGGCTCAGGCATGGACCAGGCGGTTTTCTGTTTGCAGAGTGTGCGCGGATGCCAAGGGGCCTTGCAACATTCGAGGTGGCAACTCCTGGTGAAGAAAAAGCAGCGTGGTGCATTGAAACCAGCAGCTGGACCTGAGGCTGGGAAGTTTTCTTCTTGGCCTGGATGATTCTGTAAGAGACCTTGTTGTTTAACACAGTGGGGCACAAGGAGCCGCTTCCACCACTCACACCCCTCAAACTGCCACTGACCCACCAAACTTTCTCACCCATCCTACACCGACATTGCAGCCTCCAGTCTCCCTCCCTGGGCTTCTTGGCCCTTCTCTGAAGCCCCTTCTTCCCCTGTCATCCCCCATCCCCCATGCTCTCCTTTCCCAGCCCTTGCCCGAGCCCCTGTCCTTGCCCCGTGTTCTTCCTCCCCCCATACCGGGCCTTCTCCCTGCCCATCCCCTCTGCTCCCCGAGCCGCCTCCCACATCCTCAGGACAGCACACAGGGGCTGAAGAGCCGTGAGACAGGAAGGGAGGGAGCATCTCCCCAAACTCAGCTCCATGCACATCCTTTGGTGTGTGTTTGTGCAACCTTGCGTTGATGCGCTGAGCGCAGCTGTCTGGTTGCAGCCCCTCTTTTACAGCATTTCTGTTTCCAGTGGCTGTGGGCCAGCATCAGGCCCAGGATGCAGTCACAGAGCCCACTTAAAGCAATAGGCCAGTACACCCTGCGAACAGAAGGAACATTTTAAATATTACAGGTTTGAAAAAAAATCGGCAGACAATGGAAACTTTTATCTTGGGTATCAAAGTGCATGGTCAGTCGACATTGTGTCCCCATCAGGGAAATTTGCAGGGAATTACCAAGCTGTAAATGCCAAATCTGAGGCATGGGCTGGGATCTGCTTGTGCAATAGGCAGAGGAGACACAAGCAAGGAGAAGGAAGTAGGGAGACAGAGCTGTACCCTTAGTCCTAAATCCCAGAGCTTACCCTTAGAGCTGTACCCAGTCCCCACTGAGCTGGTGTGGCAGCGAGTGCTTCCTGCTGCAGCGTGCACACCACTGGCTGCACCACGCACCAGGGCAAAACAGGGCTTGGAACAATTCTGCCAAGAGCAATAAAGTTGTGGTGGGGATGGACTCCACCATCCTCAGGGCAAGAGCTGCCCTGCAGTGAGTCATGTTTCTGTTTGCTAACCTGTCCCCCCTGCATTTCATTCACTTGCAGTGAATTTGCTGCCTTTCATTCACTCATGGTTGTTTTACTGCGAATTTCCCTGTTCCTCACTCAGCTTTGCAGATATTGTCCCCTTGGAGGAACTGTCATTTAATTAAAGGATGCAAAACCTATGGAAAGCTATGGGTAGAAGGCATACAAACTGCAGCATTGCCAATCTCAAAAGTTCAAGAATCGTTATTCAAAATTTGAGAAAATAAAGATTTTTTTCTGAAGGTCAGCTTTGAACTTCATTCCCACGTGCATGAGAGAAGCACTAGTTTCCTGAAGGAACTGCCTTTTGCTCTGTGGCTGCAGCACCCCGGGGTTTCCTCTGTGCAGGCACCGCAGGCTCAGCCGAGCTCCTTGCCCTCCCCTCCTTCATCCTGCCCCTCTGCCATCGCTTGTGCTCTGCTAGCACAGCTTTAAAGGAAACCTGCTCAGATGGTTGATCTGGCTGAAAAATACCTTCTGATTTTTTGAAAAAAACTTTTGCTGAGTTATTTCCCCAGAAGTCTAGTCCTCTCATATGACTCACCGCGTACAGAGCAGTGGCTCTAGCACAAGCAGGAGGTGCAGGAGCAGCAAAGAGTGATGGAGAGGAGGTGGCAGTGGCCATGCTGCTGCTTTTCTCAGTATTGGTGGTGAAGGTGAAACCACAGGGTCACTCTTGCCCTTGCCAATTGCCTGATAACATGCCACATCCAGCCCCTGGGAGTTGTGCTTCAGCGAAGGCTTGCTTCAGCCTTGCTTTGTCACCTCTGCAAATCAAGCTTGTGCCAGCACTTTGGGTGTATTAATACACATCACGGCTTTAAGCACAAATGTGCAAGCTCTATCTGGAAATGCATTTTTCACTCTAAAATTAAGACTTCAACTCCTTTTCTCCAAGAAATTCTGAGTATGACTTTTGGTTTACAAGTAAAAAGTCCAGGGAATAGAAAGACTGGTTCTGAAAATTTTCCCGAACCACAAAACCACGTATGCCTCATGGAAGGAATGCCTTATGCTCCGGCACTACAAGGACCTCGCTTTTCCTCCTCCAACTATCGTGTGCTTTCCGAGTTGTGCAGTGCTGGGCGTACCACCACGTCCCTCCTACAGCAGGAGCTGGGGAAGGCTGTGGGCTCAGCTTGAGAAATCAGGAACTTCTCATGTTGGTTGCCACCTGGAAGGCTTAAGGGAAAGACTATACTGCTCTCCCTAGCACAGGAGATGAACTAAAGGATGGACAATGAGTGCCTCTACTGTTAAAGTGTTTCATCAGCTTAATCAGACTGTAGCCTCAGGAATGGAAAAGAAGCATCATGCAGTTCTCCTCATCCCAAAATAAACACAGCCAGAGTTCAAAACAAACTTAAGAAACAAATTTAAGTATTGTCTGCCAGGAATAAATTTGGAAAATGAGCTATTCAAATATTTACTGTATGCAAAGATCTTTGCTATCCATGAGCCTTCAGGATAATTTTTGAGATTACTATTTTAAACACTGGACATGCACAAAAATTTCTGGCTGGAATAGTTTCTTTTTGTTATCTTCAATGGGCTACATGGGAGTATGATAAAACTGGATGTTGTCCTTGACGCTGAACTCCTCCTTGTACTGCCAGCAGTAATTCTCATTATTTGGACACACTGTAATGTGCTTTGCAGCACACTCAAGGCCAAGGATTAGATGGCAGATGAAGTAGGATTCTCTTGAAATGTAACATTATTTTACTATCAAAAGTCTTAAGAGTGAGGCTGCAGACTCAGACGTTGCTGACATTTTCACTTTATTACCACATGTCCAAATAGCATTAATCAAGGAATACATCTGTAGGAAATATCCTTGTTATGAGGTGCAACTGTTTCTATAAGTCCATTCTTGAAGCTTTTGTGTCAGGTTTCTTAAATACACAGCAGTACATTCCAGGGTCTATTTTCAACAGCCTTCAAAGGGTAGACTGGAGTGTCCCATATTGCACAAGGACGTGTGACCAGTGTGAGCTACGTAAAAGCTCCTGCAACAGTGTTCCTGCAGACGGATGCTCAGACCCCAGCTTTGCCCAGGGCCATATCAGGCTCAGGGGTAGGGTTTTACCCACACCATACCCCTTCTCCACATTTTGCCCCGTCACTGCTAGACCACCAGCCAGATTTTCACCTGCTTCTAATTAAGGGTAGAAGTGAACTCTACTGCAGCAGGCATAGCACACTTATCAGGACATGTGTCTGGCCAATTGCTCAGGATATCTGAGGGTGGCTATGGTGTCAGAGGCATGATGTTATCCATATTAGATGAAACTGAAAGATAGGTATCTTCCAAATATTGATCCTGAAAGAAGAGACAAACGGGATCTCTGCAGAGGGGCACTGGGGCAGGACATCAGGAACAGCTGCACCCACCTTTCTCACAATCTTCGTCACTCAAAAATCGTTGGGACAAAGTTTTTGCCCTTCATACTAATAGTAATGTAAAAATGTGAAGAAATGGTGTCACAGCTCTGATAACTGTGTAACTGGTCCTTCTGGAGGTGGGTGGCAGGGCTTGAACTGGGCTGCCCAACCTACATATGGAGGAGCTGGCTACGAGGCAGCCATCTCCCCACCTCCCGACTGCCCTGCCAGCGCTAGAAGAGGTGATGCCCACAGCTTATTCAGCATATTTTGGAAATCTGGGAGGTAGCAAGGGAAATGCCAAGAGACAAACCCGCGGGTGTGGCTGGCATTTGAGGCAGCCAACCGGCATTTTCAGCTTGCCATTCATGTTAAGGAACAACCCATAGAGTGTGCAGGATGTCTTACCTTTGGCTCTCCACTGTCTGTGCAAGTATGCTTTTGCCAGTTCTCCAGATTTTATCCGTTTCACAGTATTTGCCCTTTGCCCTAAATCCAGTTTGCAGAGTCAAGTGGTGAGTATAAACTTCATATTAAAGTTCCCTGTTCAAAGTTACAAAGGTATAACAACGCACAGTTTAAACAGCTCTAAAGGGTTAACAGTATCTCGGAAGATATTTTCAGTGCTCATCAGTTGTGATAGCTAATTATGGATTTGAAGAGATTTGCAATTTGTTTACAAATATGACTTCAAAAACTTACTACTGGGACACCTTCAACAAACTGCTCAGCTTCATCGTTAATTAAGAAATCACATTTACACATGCATTTAAAAGTGTCAAGAAATTACAGGAGCACTTCCACTTTCATTTTAAATGTTAAATTTGAGAATCTTCTGGATGGGGAAAAAAGATGAACCCTGAAGGCTCAGGAAACGGAACGAGCACAAACACCATCACGCTGGCTGTGTTTTATCTCATTCTTTTGAAATCCATGCCATGAGTTTGTTGTTAGATGTATATTTGACTGAGTGGCTCCAAGGGCTGGTTTGCCAATCCTGACTCTACCTCAGCAGTTTACCTTAAAATTTATAGCCCAATAGCAGCTGATTTAAGTCTTGGATATCGTAGAGAAGCAGAGAGTCTATTGCTGACCACTATGTTATTTGATCAGAGAATTTAATAGAGTGTGCATGGAGGACATCCAGTTTACACCTTCTCTTTCCTCTTTCTTTTTCAAGTAGAACAGTCTCTCTGCAAGATGTACACATGGTGTTTCAGCAAACATACAGTGTGAAAGAGCTCCAGACCCAGTCTGCCAGCAGCACATCCCTCACTCAGTACCGACTCCCTCCCCACGTGTTTGGGGCAGATCATTTAACCTGTGGGCCCCAGCGCATGGCTCAAGGGCTCCCCTTCCCAGGCAGCAAGCTGCTCGAGTGGCTCAGCATCCTATGCAGCTGTAGCCTTGGTCCTGTCAGGTGCTTCTGATAAAAGGTCCAGGTGCCATCACTTTATGATCATTATACCAGACAGCCTCCTACATTTATGCAGTATCAGGAATACATTTGATGCTCATTAGGCAATGAGTGATGGTGCTGCCTTTACCAAAATCCTCATTTCTCTCTTCAGAGCTAATTCCTTCCCACATTCCTTCCTTCCAGCTCTGATTTTCAAGTTTAGCCTCGTGCCTTCCCATATGTGCATGCAAAACCCACAGTTGCTCATGCAACAGCTCCTTTACAACTCTGTGCAGATGAGATTGCAACCAGCAGCCTCATGGTAAACATAGCTTATTAGAGATCCCCCAAGACAGCCAGGCCCCTCATATCAAAGTCCTCTGCAGAAGGAACCTGACTCTGCTGATGTTCAGCTGGAGAGCTCTGCACACAGTAACTTGATTCAGATCCATGAATACACTAACTGTGTCTGCCTGATTTGGAAAGCTGGGAACAGCCTTTCTATGTATGCTGGACCTGGAAACAGGGACGAACCCAGAGCTGCACAACTCAGTTTCCACTTCCATCAATGATTCTTTCTTTCTTGCACACACATGCTTTTATCCCAGCCCATCTCTCTTTTTCCTTGATTCAAGGAACTTGAATATTCAGCCTTGTGGATCTGGTCCCTGACCATGCAGCCTGATTTAGCTTATTCTGAAGTTCAGGTGTATGTGAATTTGGGAATCTACCTCAGATCCATATCTGGTTAGAAACACTTCTGGTATAACCAGATAGTAAAAAAGATCTCAGTTCCTCTGATCTCCCTTCTGGAATAAATAATTATTCTGCAGGCAGATGGTCTTTTCCAGCTGTTAAGCCCCAATCATTGAAAAGTCCTCCAGAGACCACCTCACATGACACACAATTCCCTTATGAGAGCAGATGGTTAAAATCTCTGGCAAACAACGCGGCATGAGCAATCAAAATTTCTGCGTGGACCTCGCCTACCGGCAGCAGCCCCACCGCAGCGTGCATGGCTATTCCTTTGCACAACTCACAGCCACAGCGATGATAGCGAACAAAGTTGCATCCAGCTTGAACCAACACAAGGAAGAAATTTGGATGTTGTTCTATAAGGGCAAAGTTATGGCTTAACAGATGTAACAGGGGACTAAAGTGGGCAGCTCAGAGACTGCTGGGTGCTGACTCTCTCCTTTGCTTCATATTGTTGCTCCACCCAGTTGATGAGGATCATATGCTCTCAATTAAGCAACGTGCTTTTTTTTTTTCTTTTTTTTTTAGTTCTAGGGGCAAAGTCCAGAACACAAGCACAAGAAACTACTCAAGGGTTTAGGCAGAATCTGTGTCTATATCTAACAGAGCAATCCAGCCCTCAGTGGTTCAGGGGCCGTCGAGCCCTGAAGGCACCATAAATCCACCAGGTATTTCCCAGACAATTTTCCTACCTGCCAGCACTGCTGAGCTCAGCAGAGAGTGCCACAGCCCACAATAACGGGGTGTCCACACGGATATCAGGTGTCTGCAAGGTCAAACACTGAAGTAAGCCCAGCAGAGTGGAGCTTGTGGTATTGGCATGAGTTCTGTGAGAAACCGTATGTGGTTAAAGGCCCCCCAACAGAGCACGTGCGCAGAGAGCACAAATGTGCTTTTTTCTAGTACTTCACAACTCTGGAGTATTTAACTTCGTAACAAAGCATAATAATGCACTGGTAACCCTGTTTCTACCCTGTGTTTATTTTCCTAAGTTTTAAAAGAAGAAACACTCCCTGAAGTCCCATAAATATCATGGTGTTGTTGGTATTGGGTAGGCAGGGACAGAATCCATCTGCAGTGCTTGCTGTCCACATGGGCCACGCTGAACCCTTTACAGTTTACCTGCCTATGTCAGGTTTTTTTCTCATTTCATTTCTCAGGGGTACAAATATTTTGACTTATTTTCACCAAGCCTTCCCTTCAGACTTGACTCCTTCTAGCTCTTTCCTCTGTTCTGTCCCTTCCACGCTATCCGCTCCTTTTCCCAGCTTTCTCCTCATCTAGGCAACTCTATGTGTCTAAAATAAACCTCCAAACATCTAGGGTTTTACCTGGACCAAATGTTTTAAAATAGACATTTGTTTGACTCTTTTGATTAAATCCTGTCCATTGGCATGAGGTAAACAAAGCGATACTTACCCAACTGCAGCTGAGTTATATTGGATTTGCTCCAGTTAAACCCATACCATCATTTGCTCCTTTACCCTTAATTTTGCAAGATAACATTATTACAGGGAACAACGAAAGCCAGTTGTGGCATTGGAAAGCTATTATCTCCCAGTCTTGAACTCAAGACACTTCGTATTTGACATCTGTCCACACTCATAAGCTAGATCCAAATGCAATTTTCTCCACTCTCCACACCAGTTCAGTTTCTACAAGGATTTAATAAGATCCCAGTGTGCACAGTTATAAACCAAGTTCAAAGTGCTTGGTATTGAGTCTACTTTATGTGAGAAGGTAGGTATGAACCAAAGTCAGTGTGTTTCCTCATGAGAAAATGTCGCTGATTTAATGTAATCAATTTAGCAACTGCGCTTGTGAAATGGGTTGCACTTCTGTAGAACTGTCCTCATGCTGGAAAGGAAGAAACGTCAGGCTTCAAAGAAGGATCAGCTATTGTTCAAACCCACCCTTGCAAATGCAAGCAAGCCCCGGCTGTGACTCTATGCTCCAGACTGGCTGGCAGCTGCTCAGGGCCTTCACCCTCAAGTTCCTTCATGGGAATGTGGTTCATGCGTATATTGAGCCATGACTCAGCTGAAGCCTCCGAAAACCCATGGCGGTGAAGCAGCACACCCCTGGGTAACTCAGGCAGGCTTCCTCTGGCAGTTCCTCCAGTCAAATGGCCCTTCCATTTGACTTACACATTGGTTTTGTGTCCCACTGCCAAAGGATACAGCAAAGCGAACTGCTGTGCTTGAAGATGTCTGGTCCTCCTCTGGGGGAAGGAACAACTGCAGAGCCCCAGCTGCAGTGCCGTACACGCGGGCTTGTGTCTTGCTCCTGTTAGCCCTGATGCTTCCCAGAGCTTAAAAGCGGGATGCCGTACACATGAGGAAAATCCATGGGCAGCCTCTGGGATCACATTCCTTGAAGTTGCATAC